>NW_006408521.1:51325033-51348367 GCF_000296735.1 Chrysochloris asiatica
AAAGCCTCATCTTTCTCCCGCAGAATAGCTGGTAGTTTCAAACTGCCGACCTTGAGGTTAGCAGCCCAATTCATAACCACTATGCTACCGAAGTTCCATATATATATATACAAGGAGTCTTGGTGCGGCTCTGTGGGCTAATCAGTCAGAATGCAAAGTCATTTGAACTGCAAGGCCGGTGGTTCAAGCTCACTAGCTGCTCCATGGAAACCCTATACAAGGTCGCTATGGATCAGAATTGACTCGAGGGCACTTAACAGCAACAACAATATATGGTACAATTTTTTTTTTTTAAAGAAGACTAGGAAATTTGATGCAAATTTTCAATAAATATTTATGTAGTCAAAGAGGTGTCCATTCAGATTCCTTCTGAGGCTGTCAATCTTAAAACCAATTTCTTCATCAGCTTTGTGCTCTGGGGAGACCAGAATGAAGTGCTTCATTACTCTAGCTCTGCAACAGAATTTCCTTCTTAGATTCCCATGACTGTAATGTTGAGCAAGTTTCTTACCTCCCCACAGAACCTACCTGCCTTGGAGAACTGCGACAAAGAGTCATACCAACACACTAAGCGATACGTGTCCCCAAAGACTTTTGCACTTTCCACTGTTATTCCTGAAAGTACAGATAGCCTCTCTTTGGAGAGAGATTCCCTGATGACTCCATTTCAATCAAATAGCCTTCATTTCCCTTTCATTGTTGTCAAAAGACATTGACCTAAAGAATGAAGAGAAAGAACTTGAGACATGCCTAGCCCGATTGCCCACTTGGTGTTTGTAGAATCCACATATTCACTCAGACTCATGTTGTCCTACCTAGCATCAAATGTGGTTAGTTATCTTCAAGTCACCTCTGACTTATGGCCAGCTGTGTGTAACAGATGGAACACTGTTCCATACTGAGTTCTCTTTGTGCTCCTTGGTATGTTTCAGTGTGTTGCTATGGTTACTGTGGCAATCTACCTCATTTACTGGTTTTTCCTGACTCTCTAACAAACATGAAGTCCTTTTCTAGAGATTGGTTGTTCTAGAAGATGATTGTAGGCCCCTTGAAAGCAGGACTTCCTTTGGATTGACAGATGGGTATGAGACCAAACGCCTGCCTCTTCAGTGTAACCTTGGGTGACTAACTTATTCTGGTCTTCCTCCTGGAAAAATAGGATGACACAATCTCCTTGAACTGACGTGAAGAATAATAGAAGACATCCGAACATCCCAGCAGAACTGGCTACTTAATTTACAGGGTCCAGAGACAAATGAAAACGTAGGGCTCATTGTTAAAAAATTATGAATTTCAAGATGGCGACAGTAAAGCATCAATCCAAGCATGGGGCTCTTGGAAACATAGGTCCTGTGTGCTGTTTAGGTTGCACACACACATGCAAATGGCCCTGCTGGCCAGCCTCACGTCTGGTGTGAAGTAGTGCTCTAACAACAGAGAGCTTTTTTCTCCCTCCCTAGTCATTAAAAATCTGATGTAATAAAACGAGACAGATTGTAGCTATTGGCTGAACAAAGGATCTTGAGCGGTGGAATGTGTGGTAATGCTAACTATTCAGGCTAATTATCCAGTTTGTGAATTATTCAGATACTTCGCTTGTCTTTCTTCTTGTCCTTTGATTTATGTTGTTGATCACTGGTAATTAAAAAATAAACCGTTACATTCTCCATCTGTCGCTTGTACCCTGATAAATGACCAATGAAAGAAGCAGTTGAAACCACAGGCTCACATACTTGGATTGCAACAAAAAAAAAATCCAAGTTACATTTATCCCCAATGTCCTCACTCAGTCAATGTCCATGTATTGATTGCCTATAATGGGCCAGGTGCAGTATTGAATTTTTGGCAAGAAGATGGACAATTCAGGAGACAGGGAGCTGGTACTAGTGAGAATGCTTGTGTGAAAAGGAGAGATTTGTTGTTCACTTGACTATCAAGTTCTACTCCAGTAGAGTGGGATCCAGAAATCCAAATGTTACAACCAGTCCTGCCAAACTACTCCAGACAGAGAAGGGTCACCAAGATTAGTAAATTCTGGTCATATATCCATATATCCAGAGGGTTGGAAAAACAATACAAGTGACAATTGTCCCAGATCTACATGATATAGGAAAGTTACTGCCCAGAGGTAAGAGGGGTGTGAAACAGAACACCAAATTTTAGCAAGTGTCCTCTCTTGAGTTTAACATGAATTTTTTGAGAATCTGGGACCCATGAAATATACATTCTAAACACACAGTTCCTTTTCAACAACTATTCCAGTGTCGTGGGGTGGGAGGAAAACTGAGCTAATATGATATTATGTGAAGATGGTGTTGTTTTGAGTCAACGTTTAACTCACAACAATCCCGTATGTCAGAGTCATGTTTTCTTGGCTGTAATCATTACTGGGGCATATCTCCAGGTCTTTTTCCCAAGGACCCATTGGGTGGGCTCGAACCACCAATCTTTCAGTTAGCAGCCAAGCAATTAACTATTGCATCACTGGAATCCCCTCTGAGAATATATATAAAATAAAACCTTTCTTCCCCAATACTCAGGACATAGAGACTTTCTCTCTATGATCCCAAACATCTGGAATAAAACCAGAGACAATAAGTAGGCAATCATCTAGATGTTTCCAAATATCCAGATGTCTGGCATCACTTACTAATCAGTTAGCCACAGTGTGGAGGAGTCCTCATCAGCAGCAGAGTAAGAATCCCTTCCCAGAACCAGGCTGAGATAGCCTGTTTCTGAGAACAGTGATCCTATCTTTTGCTGGTTCTTGTAGAAAAGAATTAGGCCTACCTCATTAGAGAGCCCCGTGTAATGAGTGGAAGTGGATGCAGGAACATGTTGACGTAAGATGATTTCAGAAAGTATAACACAGCCTTTTTCTTCACCTACCTGACAACAACAACAACAACCTGAATTCTATCACACAGGTAGAAATTTTTCAGTATGATGCCAGATTCTCCCAGGTTTAGTAAGGAAAAATGGGTTTCAGATGTTGTAATGTAATGGAGAGGACACAGGACTCATTGTGAGAAGAACTTTGGTTACTGTCTCAGTTCTACCACCAGGGAGCCCTAGGCAAATGACTTAAGCTGTCTGAGGCTCAGCTTCCTTTCCTGTAAAGTGCAGGTGTTGAACAAAATGCCCTTTCAAGTTCAACCTAGCTCTATCATGATTGTGAAGAAAAAGTGTTCGTAGGAGCAGTAACACTCATACCTCCCATTTCATATAATAGTTTACAGTTATAAAGCATTTTCATACGCAATTCATTGGATGTTCACAGTGAGTCTGGGAGAAGTGTATTCAGATGGGGGAAAGGTAATGTGAATTGTGTGAGGACACAGCTTAGGGTAGAGATGCCTAGAACCAGCTCCTCAGATGTTCAGCCCCTATCTCCCATGTTGCCAAGCTTTCTTCTCCAGTTGTTTCGTGCAATCCAGCTTCATTCTACATCAATGGGTTTGGAATTTAGCATACATGACTGATAAATCTTTGTAGTTGTTGTTAAGTGCCTTCAAGTTAATTCTGACTCATAGCGACCCTGTATAGGGTTTCCAAAGAAAGGCTGGTGAGCTTGAACTATCAACCTTGCAGTTTAAACTGACCATGCAGTCCAGCGCATTAACCCACAGCACCACACCAGGAAGTGGTGAGAAAAAAATAAAACGAGATTGAGAATTAAGTCTGCTGGCCTCCATTTAGAAGTTCCCAACGTGTTGACAATACTTAGAGCATCATTAGCTGGAGATGGTCAAACATAACATATGCCTTCTTCTCTCCATCAGGCCTGATCAGAAGGTTGACCTTGGCCATACCAATATCATAGAACTTCTTCACAGCCTAGTGGATCTGGTGCTGTGGGAGCCTGAAATCCACAATGGACACAAGTGTGTTGCTATCTTCGATCTTCTTCATGGGTAATTTAGTGGTTGAGGAGACACCGTGATAGCCCAGTGGTCAAGCTGGTCTCTGCTGGAGACTTCCTTCCAAGGATGTTTGGGCTGCCTTTGGAACTGCAATGTCTTGGGCTGTTGGAAGGATGAGTGACGTGCAGATCATCTTTGTGTGTGTGTGTGTGTGTGTGTGGCTGTGGATGCCTTCTAGTTCTGCCTTCTTGGCCTTCGGTGCCTTAGCTTTGGCTTCTGTTTGGGGGGAGATTTTGTTTTGTTTTATTTTGTTAACTTTTTATCGTTGTTTGGTGGAAGTTTACAGAGGAAATTGACTTTCCTTTCAACATTTCATGAATATTTTGATTGGAGACATTGATTGTCATCTCCACAATGTAACAGCACTCTTCTCATTGCCTTCCTGTTCTTCCCGTTTCCATTCTTCCTTCTTTCCTTCCCCTTCTGCCTTCTGAGTGAGCCTTACCTTTGGGCTAATGCTGCTCTTTGACTGCGTATGATTGGTTGTTCAGTTTGGGTAGGGGCAAAGGCTTTATTCTCTGCATTTGCTGCCTGGGCACCATATAAAAGGGAACCGACTCAACAGCACTTAACAATAACAACAACAACAACAACAACAGTCTTCTGTGGTGCTGCGGGTTAAGGCACTGAACTAAAAGGTTGGTTTGAACTGCAAGGTTGGCAATTCAAGCTCACCAACTGCTCCTCAGAAACTCTATACAGGGTGGCTATGAGTTGGAAGTGAGTCAACGGCACTCAACAACCAAACTTCTTCTGATAGTTAATTGAGTTCTAAATAAATTAAATCCAAAATTCATGGTTAAAATGTTGACTTGATGCTGTATAGTTACTCCCATTTAAAAGTCACCCAATGTTTCCAGGACCGGAGCAGGGGAAGTACAAGATGAGCCTAGGACATCTTGTGATGCCAGAAGACATGGGCATGCTCAGAAAGCCAACGAGAATTCATTGAAGGAACACAAGAGCCCAGCTAAGGGAGTCCCTGAGAGCCAAAGTTGGAACAAAAAGAAAAATTATATACATCCATAGAATTAAATGAATATCCATTAGTCCAAACCAAAGAAATCCACTGCCATTGAGTTGGAAAACTCATAGCAATTCTATAGAATGGAGTGGAACCACCCCATGGGGTTTCTGAAACTTGACGTGAATCTTTTCGGAAGCAAATTGTCACATATTTCTCCCACTTAGCAGTTGGTGGGTTAAAATCACCAACCTTCAGATTCGCCACGCAGTGCTTAACCCACTGTGCTACCAGGGCTCTTTACCATACTGACATAAATAAATCCTTACATATATTAATTAATGGGGGAGAAGAGACAGTTCTTCCTTACAGTCTAATACCAATGAATCCATGTAAAAGGAAAATTACAAAACTCTATAATAATAATAATAGGCAAACCCATTGCCATTGGTTCTACTCTGACTCTCATTGCCCTACATACTTTAGGGTAAAATGACATTCCATTCTATAGGGTTTTCAATGGATGTAACTTTATGGAAGTACACTGCCAGGCATTTCTTTCGTGACACCACTGGGTGGTTTTATACCTCTAACCTCTCAGTGAGTAGTCTAATGCAAACTGTTTACACCACTCGGGGTCCTGGACATTGTAGAGAAACTGATGATGTATATATAAAGCCTTTAATAGTATTGTGTTGTTGTTGTTGTTGTTAGGTGCCATCGAGTCGGTACCGACTCATAGCGACCTTACGCACAGCAGAATGAAACACTGCCTGATCCTGGGCCAACCTCACTACTGTTGCCACACTTGAGCCCATTGATGCTGCCACTTTTCTAACCCCATCTCACTGGGGGGTCTTCCTCTTTTTCTCTGACCCTCCACCTTACCAAACATGATAGCCTTCTCCAGTGACTGGTCCCCCCTGACAATATGGCCAATACCAGTCCATTTTAGCTCACTAATGCCTAAGATATCGATGTTTATGCATTTCATTTCATTTTTGACAATTTCTGATTTTCCTAGATTCATACTTCGTACATTCCATGTCCCGATTTTCAGTGGATGTTTACAACTGTTTCTCTTCATTTTGAGTTATGCGCCATCAGCAAATGAAGGTCCCATGGGCTTTTCTACCATGGGCTTTACTCCATTCGAGTCATCACAGTCAACGTTACTTTGAGGAGGCAGCTCTTCCCCAGTCACATTTTGAGTGCCTTCCAACCTGAGGGGCTCATTTTCCGGCACTAATAGCATTGTATTAATGTTAATTTCCTGGTTCTGATGATAATCATAAAAACCTATTTTCTATCGAGTCAACTCCAAGTCATGGTAAGCCCCTGTGTGTCAGAGTAGAATTGGGCATCATAAGGTTTTCAGTGGTTCATCGTTCTGAAGTAGATTAGCATATCTTTCTTCCAAGGTGCCTTTGAGTGGACTTGAACCGCCAACCTTTCAGTTAGAAGTAGAGTTGATGAACAGTTGGCACACTCAGGAATTCTAATCCTAGACTTATGTAATATGAGGAGAAGCTAGGTGAGAGATATATTGAAAGTCTCTGTTCTATTTTTACAACTTTTCTGACGGTCTAAAATGAATTCAAAAATACGTGAAGACCTCTCCGAAGTACTTCTGACACAATTCTGAGTGCCTTAAATTATGAGTGAACTTGCCCAAGATAGCCAGAGTAATTCTGCAATTCTGCTCTTGCTCCAAAGAGCATCTCTCTAGAGGGTGAGATCCATGGGACCCCAAAACCACATTGTGACCTTGCCAGCTCTCTGACAATCCAGCTATTGGAAACCGGTCAATTGCAAATAATGTACGAACTTAATGCCTCCGTAGAGACAATGCAAGTATTGTCTTTGTTGAATGCAGAAAGGGTGAGCCAAATAGCCCGAGCGATATTTAATAACAAAAGCATCTTCTTCATTTTGATCACATTTCCCCTGGTTCTTTTCACACAACTTCAAGAGCAAAGCAACCAAGAGTTGGTGACCACACGCTCTGTCTTTACCTCCTGAGTCCAACTCTGTCCACTTCAGCAATTTCTTTACTACCATGTCTGTTCTCATCATTCATGGTGGGAAGCACGTGTTATAACTTAACATTCTCTGAATCCTTCTTGGTTGTCGGTTTTTAATATATATATATACAAATTGAATCCATTATGTGTTCCCTAAGGGTTTAAACTGGCAGCCGACTTCAGCTCCAGGCCACATACACAACTGACAATTTTACGACAGTACTCAAACGCACAGAAAACCACAGAGTCACAGAACTGAGCACCATTGTCTCTAACACTGAAGCTACTTGCTTCAGCAGCTGGTTGAGCTTTATTTTGGAAACTAGACGTATATTTCTCCTCATGAGAGTAACATTTAACCAGGAGGCAAAGGACACTCTGAATTCTGACCTGCCTTACACCTTGATCAGTTTCCAGTCTGTATGTGCTGGACTCCTTTTATCAGAGTTTGGGAAATTGGCTTTAAGACAAGTAGAAAATCTGATCCCTGGCCTCAAAGATCTAAAAGGCTGGGATGGATTTAAACAAACAATTTTTCAAAAGCTAAGCAGTCCTATACAAGCAGAATTTCCTACATGACATTTAGGGCAACTGGACTCCAGAAGAGGAAGGCTAAACGGTGACAAAAGACAAAAAAAGGGGATTTCATCCATTTATGCAAACAGTGAGTGCAGTCCATTCTCTGTGTCAGTTCGTTCTCTTATTGTTGGCGTTTCTGTGAGAAACAGATCAGAACAACAAAACAAATAAACCAACAAGCTTATTTTCAGACGGAATGAAAACAAAAGAAGCTGGTGGAGTTTGAAATGGCTTTAAACTGGTGGAAGAGTGATCAGTTGATTTGCAGGCTTATGACTTAAGCATGAAATTGCGAGTCAAGCAAACCCAATGTCACTACCATTTATGATATTCAAGGTTTGGGAACGCCTTCTTAGGACCTCAGAATGCAAATAGATTTAAAGGCCCTGCAGGTCCAGAGACACAAGGCTTGTACCTGAAGGGATCCAATAAGATCTCAACGTTGGTAGATTTCTGTTTTAAAATCTCAGGACTCAGACCCAAGCTTTTTCTTCCCACCATTTCTCTCAAAACTAGGCAAAACAGAAACTATGCCAAAGATATAAAAGCATGCTTTCCTGTTAGCTGTGGTTAAGTTGGTTCCAACTCATGGCGGCCCCATGTATACAAAGTAGAACTGCACTCAAAAGGGTTTCAAGATGTAACTTTCAGTGGCAAATCACCAGGCCTTATTCCTAAGGAGACTCTTAAATATTTGTGCCCTCTTTGGGATTTTCTTAGTGTAGTAGTTACGAGTCAGGCTGCTAACCTCAAAGTTAGCAGTTCAAAACTAGCAGCCATTCCACAGGAGAAAGATAAGGCTTTCTGCTCCCATAAAGATTTACAGCCTGAGAAACCCTATACGGGGACGCTGTGAGTTGGAACCAACTCCATGGCCCACCACCACCACCACCACCACCACAAGGATTTTTCTTGGAATTCTCATGTGGCACTGTGGGATAAGTACTGGATCACAAAGTGGGTTTGAATCACAAGGCTGGCGGTTCCAACTCACCAGTGGACTAGGTGGCACTTAGGAACAACAGGGACTTCGTTATCAGTTTCTCAGCTTGGTCACTCCCTATTCATTCAATAATCAACAACAGTACTGCACAGCCACTATCGTGCCGAGTTCAGTACCTGATACACAGTAGCTTTTCAATGCATGTCTCACAAACTAAGATGCTACATGGGGCTTTGGTCTTAACTCCAGTTAAAATCAGTTAAGGCATGCAATGTGATAAGGCTGTTTCTTTTACCTAGCTTTTATACATTTATAGATAAGTCTGTTCATGTGTCAAAGAGCTTTAAAAATAGAAAGTATAACCTAAAGGCAAATGCTCATATCATTATTATTCATGAAAGTTGTAGGACAATGCATCTCACTGCCAAGAGAGTTAATGAAAATGTCCACCATAGACAAAATGATCGGCGGGCACCCAGTGAAATCTACGCTGCGATTCAGTGTCCTTGTCTATAACGGTCATCATTCAACACGCCTTTCTCATAGAAAGAAAGAGCTGAGGTGTATGTAGCTTGGTTAGAAAGGACTTCCACACTAAATTCACTCTCCTAGACTTGGTAAAGTGGAGGGTCAGTGAAAAAGAGTAAGACCCTCAATGAGACACACTGACACAGTGGCAGGACTGGGCAGTGTTTCCTTCTGCTGTTCATGGAGTCGCGGTGAGTCAGAACCGACTTGATGGCACCTAAAAACAACAGCTAGCCTCTTACACTATAGACATTTGTCACTGGTGCACCCATCTTTAAAGCAAAGGTATTGTATCCTTCATTGCTATGATGGTGGTTAGTAAATTGTGTCTGATAAGCCCACTGAAATAGCAAACGCTTTACTTTGCCCCAGTGCACAAAGCTGCCTTTGTAACCCAGTTGGTGTGGCACTGTAAGATAAGCACTGGACCACGTGGTGAGTTTGAACTGTAAGTTCATAGGTTCAAACTCACCAGCCGCTCCTCAGAGACCCTATATAGGGTTACTATGAGTCAGAACTGACTCGACAGCACTTACCAACAACAATAATATACCCCAGTTGCTCAAGACAAAAATCCTAAGAGCCAAGCATGATTTCTTTTCTCTCCTGATTCCTACAAAACACATCTCAGGTCCACCCACTTCTTTCCACCTTACCTCCACGAATCTAGTCCAGGCTACTATCCTTTCCAGTCTAGGCCTTCCCCTGGTGGTCCACTCCCTTTGCCAAAGATGAGCTCGCTGCAAGTATGTGATGCAATGCAGACCAATGATGCATAAGAGGAAACATATCGAGAGCTGGCAAAGCTTCCCACACTCCTAAGAAGAGACACTTTGCTTCAGTTGGACTTTGTCATTTCTGACACAGAATGACAGCCATTCTGTCCCCACGAGAGAAGTTAGCCTGGGACAAAGCCAGCACTTGAAGGTAGGCAGAAAAGATGGATAGAAAGAGCTGGAACCTGATGACATTGATGATCTTTTAGGGATTAACTACCCTTCAAGCCACCCTACACCTGGGCTTCTTCAAGCTAGAGATAACAAATGTCCTTACTATCTAAGTCTATTTCCATTGGGAACTTCACACACTTGCAGACAAATGCATTCTGACAGATTCAGCTCCAGAAAGCTCATCACTTTGACTTTTGTGCATCTCCAGACCATTCTTCACACACAACTAGAGTGGACCTTCAAGTAAGAAATCTGAAGAAATGCAATTCCTCTGCTGAAAACTCATCAATGACTTCTCACTACACTTATAAAAACTGATGTTCCTTGATACGCTCTCTAACCAGTTTCTCGTGCTGTGTAACAAATTGCTTCAAAACCTAAGCAGCTTAAAGTAGCAAGCATTCATTAGTCTCAGTTTTGTGCGTTAAGAATTCGGTAATAGCTTTAGTTGAGTGATGGTGGTTTAGTGTCTCTCATGAGGTTGCAGTCAAGAGGCTGGCTAGGACTTGACTGGGGCTGAAGGGTCCAACTTGTAAAAATGACTCATTCCCATGGCTGTTGGCAGGAGGAGTAAGTTAGTTCCTGGTCATCTGGCACTCCTCGTAGGTTGGCTTGAGTGTCCTCACAGCATGGCCGCTGGCATCCCCCCAGAGCAAAAGAGAATGAAAAGGAACCCACAATACATATTACCACTTCTACCACATTCTATTCAGAGGAAGCTAGTTACCTCATACACACTGCTTTTAAGGGGACGGATATTAGAATCCACCTTTTCCAAAGAATTTGTGGACGCAATTTTAAATTGCCACACAATTTTTGCACAATCTAACCTATGCCTGCCTACGTTCCTGACCTCATCCTGCACCAGTCAATAAATATTTGTGTTCCTACAGCCCCACTGGACTCTCTCCCATTCTTGGTCTGTTGGCTTTTATTGAGGGGAGAGTGTCTCGCTTGTGGGAGTCCACAGTTCACTCTACCATCCATCACATGGAGTGGGCAAAACCCGCCTTGGCATCAATCAGAATGGCTTCAGACACATTCCACTGTGTGTGCAGACAAGACATGTGCCTTCCTTGAGCCTGAACTTTACATCTGTGAAATGGGATAGGTACATCTCCTTGTTCACTTCACCATCCTCGCAACTGAGTTTCCTCTCCCTAGAACCATCATCAAAATCAGCAGTTGTGTCTGGTTCCTTCAGTGTGAATGTTAGGAAGATCAACAATGAGAGCAAATTTCAAGAGGAGCTTGTGTACCTACCAGGACAATTTTAAAACCGCACCTCAAACAGTGAATTGTAAGTGGCCCGAAGAAGGTTTGAGTATAAAGGTCAAACAAAATGAGGCATGAAGGTAAAGCCAGGTCCTTAACTAAGAACCAAATAAAGAAAGAACACTGTCCATCCTCTACTTATGTGAATTTGGGCTTTCTGAAAAGTGAGCTGGGTCTCTATTTTCAAATGTATCTAAATCACAGAACAAGAGAAAAATAACCAAAAAGTTCCACCGAGTACACAGCTGTTTATCAGACCCACCATGACTGACACTTGGGGGCTCTGAGGACAGAGCCTTCAAATCTGTCCCTGATGCTCACCTAGTGACCCTTGCTCCATGCCCAGCTGGCCCATAAGAGTCACACGTTTGGCAGATGTTCAAGGCTTCCTTGTGGTGGTTGCCTTCTCTCCTGGACCCACCCTACTTTCTTCTGACTCACCCAAGTCCCCTGTAACTAACAACTCTGCTTCACCCCTCAACATGGAGGCACCTCTCTGGCCTCTCATATTCAGCAACTTATTTGAAGCCCCCATATGACAGACAGGACTTTACCTTCCCACAAGATGACTGGTAATACCATTCCTTTGGAACCCCTCCCTGTAGATGCTCTAGCTCAGCCTGGTCCCCCCACCGCCACACACACACACACAAGATGGTAGGGGGAAGGTCCCACAACCCAGGAACACTCTTGACATCAGACTTCCTTTTTTCAAAGTTCCTTATTGCCCCCAAACTCCTTACCTTAATGCCTTCTGGGTCCTGCCCCTCTCAGTATCTGCCGTCTGTCAGAGGAGAAAATTCCCTTCCTTCTATTTGTCTTTCACCCTGATTTGGTGCGGGGCCTTATCCTTGTTATTAAATAACCAGGATATGTGTTTATTTTGCTCTGGCTGGAGAGCATTACACACATAACAAAACAATAAAGCGCCAACGAGCACCTGTTACCTGTTCTGCCCAACTGTGCTTAACTCTATTGCCATGTAGTTCAAGAAATGATAGCCACGCTCCGATAGGGCAGCATCTGGCTCTCTGACATGTACTCCCTTTGTGGGTTCTGTTTGGGGACAGGCATGGTGCTACCCACCCTCTTCACTGCCATTGTGTTCTCTGGGCATCTTCCTCTAGGTCCCTTCTGTGCGCTGCTTCACCAGTGTATTTCATCAGGAAGGTTCAAACCTCAACGTCTTGTGAAACGTGTCAGGGAGGGGCCCAAATGCCCGTTTTGCACAATGGGCTGAGAAGAAAACAAATGCATTCTAATGTCTGAAGGTCATAAAATGGATCTCAGGGTGAGTAGCGACGTCAACAGTAGGCCAAGGAACGTCTCATTACTTGCTCCTCTTTAGACCATCAGTGCCCTGGTGGTGAGACCATGGAGACCATGGTGGGACCATTCCAGATCCCACCTTGCTTTTTAAGCTATTTATGGGCACAGAGGACCTGCCTGGTCACTCCAAGAGAACAGGCACATCACTAACACTGAAAACAGGCTGGAAGGCCCTCCAGAATCTGCAATGAGTTGAATGTACTAGGACTAAGCCGGAGTTGATTTATAGGTGGTATGTCCCCAAGATGGCCCAGATCCAGTGTCGGGATTAGTCCTAGGTAAACGAGTTAAATGCTGTTGTTGTTGTTAGGTGCCATTGAATCAATTCCAACGGACAGTGACCCTATGCACAACAGAACTAGACACTGACCGGTACTCCACCATCCTCACAATTATACATTTGAGTCCACTGTTGCTGCCCCTGTATCAGTCCATCTCATTGAGGGTCTTCCTCTTTCTCACTGACCTTCCCCTTTACCAAACATGCTGTCCTTCTCCAGGGACTTGTCCCTCCTGATGATATGTCCAAGGTATGAGAGACGAAGTCTCACCATCCTGGCTTCTAAGGGTCAGTCATTCTGGCTGTACGTCTTCCAACACAGATTTGTTCATTCTTCTAGCAGTCCATGGTACTTCTAATATTCTTCTCCAACACCGTAACTCAAATGCTTTGATTCTTCCACGATCTTTTTTATTCATTGTCCTACTTTCACATGCATATGAGGCAACTGAAAATGCATGTTTTCATTTTAATTGCCTTCCCCATCACCCAAGTTAACACACATCTACCGTCCAGCCAATGAATAATTCTCTCTTCTCTCCCACCCCAAGGTAATCATCAAATAATGGTCCTATTAGCATAAAAACCTTTCCTTGAGTTTTTACAATAGTGGTTTCATACAATATTTATCCTCTTGTGATTGACTAATTTCAGCATAATGTCCTCCAGATTCATCCACATTATAAGCTGTTTTGCAGATTCTTCATTACTCTTCAGTATTGCA
The DNA here is from genome assembly GCF_000296735.1 of Chrysochloris asiatica. Lineage (NCBI taxonomy): Eukaryota > Metazoa > Chordata > Mammalia > Afrosoricida > Chrysochloridae > Chrysochloris > Chrysochloris asiatica. Next base: position 51,338,553 of record NW_006408521.1, read on the forward strand.
TAGTATTCCATTGTGTGTATGTGCTGAAGTTTCATCCATTCTTCCATTGATGGGTATTTAGGCTGTGGCCATCTTTTTTTTTTTTTTTGATGATGAATAATGCTTGATGAACATGGGTGTAAATGGGTCATGTTTCTTGAGAAGATATGTATCAAGCAGAGGGATTGCTGGGTCATATGGTATTTCTATTTGCAACTTTTTAAGGAAGCATCATACTGTTTTCCACAGTATGTTGTTAAGTCATTTTTAAATGTTGCAGAGTCTATTTGAACTCATAGCGGCCCTGTATAGGGTTCCCAAGGAGCATCTGGTGGGTTTGAACTGCTGACCTTGTGGTTCGCAGTCCAGTGCTGATGCTACAGCACCACACCAGGAGTCCTTTCCATAGTATACAGTGCCATTTGACAGTACCACCAGCAGTGTAGGATAGTTTTTTTAGAAATTTTTTCTTTTTAAAGTTTTATTGTGAGGTTTACAGGGAGAACATCAGTTTTACATTTATCCTATCATATTTCATTTCATTGCAATGATTACAATCCCCTCCATGCATCATCAAATAACCCCAAAGGGTATACCCCCACAGGTCTGCGCCCCCTCCCCGGCTGCCAGCACACAGCCCCTCTCCCTCCCTGAGTCCAGTGTCCCCAGCCGCTCCATCTGTCCATGTCATCGTCTCTGTCTCCATCCCTGGTGTCACTGCCTCTCTGGGTAGGGTCCCACTCTCTGTTCTTTTCACTTGATAGTCCCAGGGACCTCTGCTCCTGGGCTACAAAATCAATCACTCTCTTCCTTTTGTCAAAAAACATCTATCTCTACATTTCCAACCCTCACAGTCAGTCTTGATGGCAATTATTCACTATTGTACCACAAGAGTCTTATCCCCATTTCCTTTCGCCAGCCTGGTCCCAACAGATTGGAAATCATTCAGTGTTGATTCTACCTTCCCCCACCCCATCTGGAACTAGGCTCCCTCTTGAAAGCTTGTAAGCCAGTCACTTCTTGCCTTTATAGGCTTCCCCATTTTGGGTAGCCAATGCCTAAGTTGCCCATCCCTGTCAACCCTGCGTACTGAGGGGTAGGAGTGATCCTTGCTGTAAAGCTGTGTATCCTTTTTTGAGCTACTACATCCATAAGTAAAGTTCATCAAAAGTAGTAGTTCACTCTCCCCCACCTTCTTTCTTCTTCTAGTCGAGTTCTGATCATCCAGCCATCAAAGCCAGGTCAAGTGGGTACTATCTGCAAGTATGGGTGTTCTTGTGCATCTCCCCTCACTTCATACCAGCTGGATGCTTCACTCTCCACTCTAGTCCTCTGTGACCATGTCACTGCCTCTGGGCCCAGGAGTCCCCGGATCTTGCCATACTGCTGGCCATCCAAGTCTCCACCTGGGGTTCACCGGGGTCTATTGAATGTGGTCGGGCTTAGCTCGCAACTTCATTGCTGTTTTTCCCCCTCTTCCCCTTATCGGTGACCAGCGTGGTCACCAGCCAGACCACATCCCCTTGAGTCTCAGTCTTGGAAAGAGGTTTGCTCTGAGGGGTCCCGACCACTTGCCTTGATGGCTCCCAGGTGAACACCTTACTTGTTCTTGTAGTAATCAATCAGACTACTGTTATTGTTTCAGATTTTTCCTGTTGGTCTTTCTCTCACAAAGTATCTTCTGTTCTTCTAGCCGCTCCAGGCTGGTCGACTCATCCTTTCCAGTGGAAATTTCCTACCTCAGTCGGTTCTGGATGGGGTTCTGGTTTCCACCCACGATCTTGTGCAATGTAAAGGCTCCACAGGAAGCCTCTTTTACTGGGAGACTTCTAGCCCAATTAAGGTATTCTAATCAGTTATAGGCTGAAGATGGACTTAAAGCTTTCTGTAGTGATGATTCTGGCTATTCCTTTCTCCCCCCCTTCAAGTGTCTATTTTACAATAGTACGCAAGGGAAACCAAGATTCAAAAGACAGCCAAGCATCTTAACACTATTCCCCTCTTTTGCCCCTTCAAACCGTGCCTCAATCCCTGTATCCTGGAGTCCTGTTGTTCCAAGGTTGTGCATACATCATCTTTTACCTCTATCCCACTTAGCCCATATGAACCTGCCTAACTGTTCTCCCATCAGCCTTGTTCTTCCATTTCCCTCCTCCTTCTTGTGTATTGTCCCCCGCCCCCACACACACCTAAGCTATCCTGTGTCTATTCCTAATTCTGTGCTCTGTCTTCCCCTCCCTCCCTCCCCTCCTCTCATCCCATACATCCTGGTTATCTGCAAATATATATATATATAATTTTTTCCCCTTTTAGTGTGGGTTCTTTTTCTTACTCTTTTACAATAATGGTTCTATGCAGTATTTCTCTTTTTGAGACTGACTAATTTCACTCAGCATAATGTCCTCAAGGTTCATCCATGTTATGCAGTGGCTTGCAGCTTCCTTGTTGTTCTTCAAGGTAGCATAGTATTCCATTGTGTGTATGTACCATAGTTTGTTTATCCATTTTTCAATTGATGGGCACTTAGGCTATCTCTATCTTGTTGCTATTGTAAATAGTGCTGCTATGAACATTGGTGTGGATATATTTACCCATGTTATGGCTCGTCTTTCTTGTGGGTAAAGACCAAGTAGAAGAATTGCTGGATCATAAGGTATTTCTATTTTCAACTTTCTGAGGAAGCACCATATTGCTTTCCAGAGAGGCTGGACCACTTTGCAATCCCACCAGCAATGCAGGAACATCCCGGTCTCTCCACATCCTCGCCAGCACTTATTGTCCTCTACTTTTTTGATATTTGCTGTTATTGCTGGTGTGAGATAATATCTCATTGTTGTTTTGATTTGCATCTCTCTAATGGCTAGTGATCCTGAACATTTCTTCATATGTTTGTTGGCTGCCCGGATCTCTTTCTTGGTGAAGTATCTGTTCATGTCCTGTGCCCAGTTTTAAATTGGGTTATTTGTCTTTTTCTTGTAGAGGTGTTGTAGTTTCCTATATATTTTAGAAATGAGTCCCTTGTCTGATGTGTTGTTGCACAAGATTTTTTCCCATTCTGTGGGTTCCATGTTTACTCTTTTGGTAAAGTCTTCTGATGCACATAAGTTTTTAATTTTTAGTATGTCCCACTCATCTATTTTGTCTACTTTTGTTTGTGTAGCTTTCAAAATGTTTGGTAGTCTGTGTATTCAAGCCCTCACATTTGTCCCTATTTTTTCATTGATGGCTTTCATAATTTGGGGATTCACATTTAGGTCTTGGTTTTAGTATAGGGCGTGAGGTAAAGGTCTTGTTTCAATCTTTTGTATATTGTTTTCCAATTCTGCCAGCACCATCTGTTAAAGAGACTGTCTTCTCCCCATGTGACATACCTAGGAATTTTGCCGAAAAGCAGTTGGCTGTATGTGGATGGGTTAATTTCTGGATTCTCGGTTCTGTTCCATTGATCAATGTATCTTTCATTGTACCAGGCTGTTTTGACCACTGTAGCCATGTAGCAGATTTTGAAATCGGGGAGTGAGAGGTTTCCAACCTTATTCTTCTTCTTGAGCAGTGCTTTGCTTATCCTGGGTCTCCTTAGAAATATTTTTTAATTGTTGTAAAAATCTTTAGAACACATTGGCTAATTTCATCTTTTTCACCTGTATAGTTCCATGACATCAATTACATTCATCATGTTCTATAATCATCACCTATTTCCTTTGCCAATTTCCCATCACCATCACCAGAAACCTAATGCTCCCTAAACAATGACTCCCCTACAAAAGCCTGCCTTTGAAATGGAGGTAGGGGACATAGAACACAAGACCAGAGCTCCAACTCCTACAGGTAAAGATGGCTCTGGACCTTGGCAGCTGCCCTCCAGAAGATGACTGGTCAGTAAGGAGAATGGTAAGACAACGTTGTAACGTCTGATCTGATCCCTAAAGCTTCACAAAGTGACCGCAATGAATTGCATGGTCACTGAAGAAGAAGAAAACGAAGACACACAAAGACATGAATTAGCACAGTGACTGTTACGACGGACACACAGCTGCTGTTCTAAAGAGCTAACATAAATATGGGGGAATTTGAGAGCTGACTGTTGAGTTTTAAACAAGCCCCGCCTCTCATCACTTTTCCCTGGGTAGGTGGATAGTAGTAACTAACAGATTGGGGTCCACAATCTCATACCACAGTCCTTTTGTTATTGTTGTTGTTAAGTGCCATCGAGTCAGTGCCAACACATAGCGACCTTATGCTCAGCAGAACGAAACACTGCCCGATCCTGGGCCAACCTCACTATCGCTGCCACACTTGAGCCCATTGATGCTGCCATTTGTCCAATCCATCTCATTGGGGGTCTTCCTCTTTTTCTCTGACCCTCCACTTTACCAAACATGAGATCAACGGTTATTTTGGGTCTTTTACTGGGCCCAAAATAACCTTTGGCTAACTCGACTCTGAAGTTCTCAAACATGTAACTTGTTGGGAAGTGCCATCGAGTTGGTTCTAACTCATATCAACCTTCTGCACAAGAGAATGAAACTGCCCAGTCCTGCGCCAGCCTCACAATGGCTGCTATGCTTGAGCCCATTAATGCTGCCACTGTGCCAATCCATCTTTTGAGGGGTCTCCCTCTTTTTGCTGACCCTCCACTTTACCAAGCATGATGTCCTTCTTCAAGAACTGGTCCCCCTAACAACATGTGTGAAATAGAAGAGATAAAGCCTTACCATCCTGGCTTCTAATGAGCATTCTAGCTAGAAAACCCCCAAATAAGGAATCAGGAAAATCACACCATGATCCCATCCCCATCCTATTCGGTAGGTAACGAAGCCTTCGAGTCTGGAAGGAAGAACTCACTCAAAGCCCTCTCCATCTCATTCCAGTTATTACACAAGCACAAAGTGGTCCCTTCAGCTACTAAGACCACTTCATTCTGTTGACACTTCACGGAGTTTCAGGGCATGTAAGTGGAAATGTCCCACTGCCCCCCATAAGACTTCCACTGGCTAGTTTTTCAGACGTCAATCACCAGCTAGCTCCCTCCCCTAGTCTGTCTAAATTTGGATGCTCCACTGAAACCTGTCCACCATGGGTGACCCAGCTGATATTTGGAATTCTGGTAGCATAGCTTCTAGCATCAGAGCAATGCACATGCCGTCACAGTAGGACAAACTGACAGACGCCCATGAAAACAGCAGTCAAGAAATCAAACCTGCTACAAAAGACTTCTGTGAAATGTTAAAAAGAAGTCACTTTGAGAACAAAGATGTGTCTGAACCAAGCCAAGGTATTTTCAGTTACCTCATATGCATGCGAAAGCAAAACACTGAATAAGGAAGACTGAAGAAGAACTGATGGCTTTGAATTACGAAGTTGGCAAAGAATACTGATTACACCATGGACTTGTAGAAAATGAACAAATCTGTCTTTGAAGAAGTACAGTCAGAATGCTCCTTAATAGGTAACATGGCAAAACTGCATCTTAGTTACTTAGGACATGCTATCTGGAGGGACCAGCGCCTAGAGGAGGACATTATGCTTGGTAGGGTCTCCGAAGAAGAAGACGAAGACCCCCAAAGATGTGAATTGGCACAGTGACTGCAGCAATGGGCTGAAATGTAACAAAAATGAGGATGAAACCCTAAGGGTTTCATTCAGTGGTCTACAGGGTCACCATGAGTCAGAACCAACTCAATGGCACCTACTGGGTGTGATGATCGTTTAATCACACCTCACCTGACCACCCCAGGAGGGAGCATCATGGAAGCTGATGGTGCTGGTGGCATCACTGGGGATAAGTGTGGGGATTCTCCACACTGTACGTGTCCTACCCATGTGATTCAGGAACATTCATTGACACATTCTATTCAGCTCACGAACAGGCACAGGATTATCCTCCTGAAACCAAGGGCTCCTTTGTGAGCCCACACCTCTGAAAGACAATGATCAGAGCTGATAAGCAGCCCATTTTCCACACCCCTACTGTCCCTCATAGATGTTTTTCACAAAGGTAGAGAAGGTAAGAGCACATGGGTGGCTCATGACTGGGACATGCGCAGGTGTGTGCAGGTGTCCCTCCCATTCTGTTTGCTTTCAGATAGAACAATGGCCTCAGCACATGAATCACCACAGTCATTTTAGACATATTTCAGTTTCACTGATCAACGATATGTGGGTAGCTGGAAATAGACGAGGTCATACTGTCAGCCTTCCTGAACACTTAGCCATCCCAGCAAACTACAGCAGGAGACTCTCAAATCAAAGGACGACAACTCACTTGTCTGTCCCTTCTCACTTTGGGCCACCTTCCCCTGGGTACCATGCGTTCATGCGCACCCTGGCTATGCATGACTTCTCCATCTAAGGACAGCCCAGGAAGGACACCTGGCTCTGACAAAGACCCATCCACTAGAGCCAGAGTTGACAGACTTTTTCTACCAAAAGCTAGAAGGTGATTTCAGCTTTGCAAGTCTCTGTGGAAACCAGTTGGCTCTGTTAACTACTCAACTCTACCTTTGTTGTGCAAAAGAAGACATATATGATATGCAAATGAATAGGCTGTGTTCCAATAAAACTTTATTTACACAAATAGATTGTGAGAATGACCTATGACCCAGTAATTCCACTCCTAGGCATATATATACCCCCAAAACTGAAACAGATACTTGTACATTCATATCTATTACAGCACTGGTCACAATAGCCAAAAGAGAGAAATAACGCAAACGTCCATCAAACGATGAATAGATAAACCAAATGTGGTGTGTGTGTATATGTATACATATATACATGGAGCTCTGGTAGTGTAGTGCTTATGAATTGGGCTGCTAATTTCATGGTCAGCAGTTCAAAACTACCAGCTGTTCTGTGGGAGGAAAATGAGGCTTTCTGCTCCTGTAAAGATTTACAGCCTCGGAAACCCTGTACAGGGTCACTATGAGTAGGAATCGACTCCACAGCATATAACAACAACAACTATATATGTATATACACACATTGGAATATTATTCAGTCGTTAAAAAGATCACAATTCTAACATATGTGGCAGCATGGATGACCCTTGAAACCCTTATATTGAATGAAAGGAAGAAGATACAGAAGAACACTTTATGGTCTTACTTACACGATATCTCTATGATAGGCAGATGCCTAGATCCAGAGAGTAGATTAGTAGTTACCAGGGGCTGGTGGAGAGTGGGGGGGATCATAGAGTTACTGTTTAATAGATAACTCTATGTTCCTATTTGAGGTGAGACAGAAATTTGGAAATAGATACTGGTGATGGTTGTATAACATGGTGATTGTAATGAATGCCACCAAAATTTACACTTAAAAATGGTTACAGTGGAAATGTTTACATTTTATATACATTTACTTTGTGTTGATATTGTTATTGGATGCCGTTGAGTCGGTCCTGACTCACAGTGATTTATTAACAACAGAACGAAGTACTGCCTGGTCCTGAGCCAACCTCACCATCCTGAGCCAACCTCACCATCCTTACCACACCTGAGCCCGCTGCTGCTGCCACTGTGACAATCCATCTCGTTGGGGTCTTCCTCTTTTTTGCTAACACTCCACTTTACCAAGCATGATGTGCTACTCCAGAGTCTGGTTCCTTCTGACAATATGTCTGAATTATGAGAGATGAAATCTTGTCATCCTGGCTTCTATGGAACATTCTGGCTGTACTTCTTCCAACATACATTTGTTGGTTCTTCTGGCGGTCCATATTTAATATTCTTCTTCAGCACCATAACTCAAATGCATCAATTCTTCTACAGTCTTCTTTATTCACTGTACAAATTTCACATGCACAAACCATGGCTTAGGTCAAGCGCCCTTATTCTTCACTGTGGACTTGATTTGCCTAATGCAATACATTGTTTGATTTCTTGACGGCTGCTTCCAAGGGTGTCAATAGTGGATCCAAGATAAATGAAGTCCTTGACAACTTCAATCTTTTCTCCATTTATGATGGTGTTTTTTATTGGTCCAGTGGTGAGGATTTGTTTTCTTGTCGTTGAATGGAACTCATACTGAAGGCTGTGCTCTTTGATCTTCATCAGTAAATATTTTAAGTCCTCTTCACTTCAGCAAGTATCATCTGCATACTGCAGGCTGCTCATGAATCTTCCTCCAATCCTGATGCCACATTCTTCTTCATATAATCCAGCTTCTCAGATTATTTTTTCACCATACAGATCGAATAAGTATGGTGAAAGAATACAACCTGGTGCACACATTTCTTGATTTTAGACCATTCAACGTCCCCCCGCTCTGTTTGAACGACTGCCCCTTGGTCTATGTACAGGGTCCTCATGAGCATAATTAAGTGTTCTGGAATACTCATTCTCTGCAATGTTGTCTGTAGCTTTCATGATCCACACAGTTGAAAGCCTTTGCATAGTCAATAAAGCACAGGAAAACATCTTTCTGGTATTCTCTGCTTTCAGCCAAGATCCATCTGATGTCAGCAATGACATTCCTTGTTCCTCATCTTCATCTGAATCTAGTTTGAAACTCCAGTAATTTTCTGTCAGTGTACTACTGCATCAAATTTTGAATTATTTTTAGCAAAATGTTACTTGCATGTGATATTAATAATGATATTGTCTGATGGTTTCCGCATTCCATTGGGTCACCTCTCTTTGGATGGGCACAAATATGGATCTCTTCCAATTAGGTGGCCAGGTAGCTAGCTTCCAAATTTCTCGGTATAGATGAATGAATGTCTCCAGTGCTGCATCAGTTTGTCAAAAGATTTTGATTTGCATTCCATCAATTCCCAGAGCCACGTTCTTTACCAATGCCTTCATTACAAATTGAACTTCTTCCTTCAATACCATTGGCTCTTGGATGGTTGAACATCGCCTATTTCTTTTTGGTACAGCGACTCTCTGTATTCCTTCCATTTCAGCATCCTTCAATATTTTGCCCATAAAATCTTTCAATATTAAAAATTGAATTTTGAATTTTTCTTTGGTTCTTTTGGTTTGAGATATTCTTAATGTGTTCTGCATTTTTTAAGGCAATAACATTTTTAATTTTAAAAAAGCAGACAATGGACTGGATTTGGCCTTCAAGCTGTAATTTGCAGACCAGTGCACAAGATTATTACTTCCCTCTTTATCAAAACCCACCTGACTGGTTTGCTTTAGAGCTTGAAATGTGAAGGCCCTTTGCCTGTGGAGGACTGCAGCCTGTAAGAAACTTAGTTCCATTTTGTGCCTTTTTCAAGCTTCAGATGCCAATTCCTTGACTACTTCATGCATCCCTAATGGCTGAACTGCCAAAATCAGAAGAGTGTGTTTGAAAAGGGTTTCAGGCTACTTCCCCCAGAAGCACTGTTAAAACAGAAATTCCTTAGGGGGACTTAACAGAAATCAGGCTGCCGTGAATCTTGTGGTTGTGATGTCATACCCTGAGGGTCTCAAAGGCAATCCTGCAATTCTATCTACACCAGTCCCCCATTTCTATAGCCCAGCCCACAAATGTGCTATCAGTGTGACGGTGGAAAGACATTCATTTGCTCTCTGGGCTCTATAAACGGTCACCACAGGGAGGTGGACTCATGCTGATGATGTCCCTCATCCCGATGAACTGTCTCATCTTTAATCTTAGTTAAAACTTAATAAACAGTCTTTGTAATATATAGATTGTTGTTGTTGTTAAGTGCCATTGAATCGATTCTAACCCATAGCTACCCTGTATAGGGTTTCCAAGGAGAAGCTGGTGAGCTTGAACCACAGACCTTGCAGTTCAAACAACTTCACAGTGTGACACATTAGCCCACAGTGCCACACCAGGACTCCAATATATATATGTTGTTGTTGTTGTTAAGTGCC
>NW_006408521.1:51348517-51378944 GCF_000296735.1 Chrysochloris asiatica
TATCTATCTATCTATCTATCTATCTATAGATAAGTAAATTTTTTAAAACCCACCTGTCTAGTGTTGCTGGTTGTTGTCTCCTGTTGTCTCAGTCCAGGTAGTGCTACATTTAGCAAGTTCTTCTGATTGATAAATATAGCTCAAAAAAGGGCTTAAGGCAGACACCCCAGTCACATCTTACTCTCGGCTTCCCAGCACTAGGGCCTGGCCCCAGTCATCTCCCTGTGACTATTTTCCATCTTTCTTTCCACTAAGCCGTTGTGGATAAATGCCATTGAGTCAGTTCCGACTCATAGCAACCCAGTGTTTAACAGAACGAGTCACTGCCTGGTCCTGCAACATCCTCACAATAGTTGTTATGTTTGAGTTCATTGCTGATGCCACTTTGTCAATTCATAGGGTTTGTGGTCTTCCTCTTTATTGCTGACACTCCAATTTTCCAAACATTATATCCTCCAGGGGCTGGTCTCTCCTGACAACATGTCCAAAGTACTAGAGCTAAAGAGACGAAGTTTCACCATCCTCATTTTCAAGGAAAGTTCTGGCTGCACTTCTTCCAACACAGATCTGTTTGTTCTTCTGGCAGTCCGTGGTACTTCCAATATTCTTCTCCAACACCATAATTCAAATGCATCAATTTTTCTATGATCTTGCTTATTTGCCATCCAACTTTTGCATTTCTATGATGCTATTGAAAATATCATGGTTTGGGTCAGGCACAACTTAGTCCTCAAAGTGACATCTTTGCTCTTGAATACTTTAAAGTGGTCTTTGAAACAGATTTGCCCAATGCAATACATCACTTGATTTCTTAACTGCTGTTTCTATGAGTATTGATTTGTGCATCCAAGCAAAATGAAGTCTTTGAAAACCAATCTTTTCTTTGTTTCTCATGATGTAATTTATTGGTCTTGTTTTTATTATTGTTAAGTGCTTTAGAGTCAATTCTGACTCATAGCAACCTTGTATAGTGCTTCCAAGGAATGGCTGGTGGGTTTGAACCGCTGATCCCATGGTTAGCAGCTTATCCTACAGAGCCACTCCAAAACTCCCAAATCCATGTAGCCTTAAACAAATTTTGTTTTCTTTACATTGAGTTGTTGTGTGTACTGAAGGCTGGAGTCTTCGATCACCACAAGTACGTAGTCCAAGCACTCTCCCTCCAATACTGATGTCACGTTCTTTTTCACGCAATCCAGTTTCTGGATTAGTTGCTCAGCATACAAATTAAATCAGTATGGTGAAAGGATATATCCCAGATACAAACTTTTCCTGATTTTTAACCATTCAGTATCCCCCTGTTTCGTTTGAATAACTGCTTCTCAGTCTATGTACAGGTTCCTCTTGAGCACAATCAAGTGTTCTGGAATACTCATTCCTAACAATGTTATCCACAATCAAATGCTTTTGCACAGTCAATAAAACACAAGTAAACTTCTTTCTGGTATTCTCTGCTTTCAGCCAAGGTCTACCTGACAATAGCAATGACATCCCTCATTCTACGTCTTCTTCTGCCTTCAGCTTGGATTTCTGGCAGCTCCCTTTGGATATACTGCTATAGCCATTTTAAACTTACATTCAGCAAAATTTTGCTTACATGTGGTATTAATGGTATTGTTCAATGATTTTTGCATTCCATTGATTCACCATTCTTTGGAATGGGCACAAATATGGACCTATTCCAATCCATTGGCCACATAGCTTTCTTCCAAATTTCTTGGCAGAGATGAGTGTGATGGTTAAGACTTTGAGTTAATTTGACCGGGCCAGGATTCTTAGTGGTTTGGCAGTTGAGACGTAGCTATTCCCCCTTGTTGTGATTTGCTGTGATCAACCAATAAGAGTATTAACAGTGGAATACACCAGCCTTGGAGTTTTGGTGTGACGCTGTAGGATACGCACTGAACCACAGGGTCGTTTTTAACTATAAACTCACCAGCTGCTCTTTGGAAGCTCTATACAGGATCGCTATGAGTTGGAAACAGCTCAATGGCACTTAACAACAACAACAACACACCACCTTTAATGCCACTACCTTGCCGATTTACGGGAGATTCCCAAGGGTGTGGCATGCAACACCTTTTATTTACTGGAGATAAAGAAACTGGTGTGGCCCTGTGGGGTAATGCACTGGACTGCAAGGTAAGTTTGAACCACAGGGTCAGCGGTTCAAGCTCACCAGCCGCTGCTTACAAACCCTATATAGGGTCCCTATGAGTCAGAACCGACTGGACGGCACCTAACAACAATAACAACCACCAAGATAGAAGAGGTGGGAGTGGAGCGCTTCCTTTGGACCTGGAGTCCCTGCCCTGTGAGGTTCCTAGGTCCAAGGGAAGATTGACGCCAAGATGTATGGAGACCTCCAAGGAATGCTGGGCTTCAGATGTTGAAAGGAGACAAGCAACTTTACACACAGACAACAAAGAGAAAGACTTCCAGCATCCTAAATTGTGAGAGAATACATTTCTGGTAGTTAAAACCATCATGTGGTATTTCTGTTACAGCCACATTGGAGAATTCAGACAAGTGTGCACCTTCAACACTGCATCCTTTGTTGAAGCATTTTGTTTGTCTGCCATCAGTTCCTGGAACCTTAGTTTCCACCAGTACCTTCAATGCACCTTGGACTTCTTCAGTACCATTAGTTTTTGATCATGAGCTACTTCTTGAAATTATTGAGCATTGGCCAATTCTTTTGGGGACAGTGACTGTGTGACTTTTTTTGATGCTTCCTGGGTCATTCAATATTTTGCCCATCGTTGTTGTTGTTAGGTGCCATCAAATCGGTACCAACTCATAGCACAACAGAACTAAACACTGCCCAGTCCTCGGCCAACCTCACAATTGTTGGCATGCTTGAGCCCACTGATACTGCCACTTGGCCAATCCATCTCACTGGGGGTCTTCTTCTTTTTCTCTGACCCTCCACCTTACCAAACATGATATCCTTCTCCAGTGACTGGTCCCTCCTGGCAATATGTCTGAAGTATGAAAAGACGAAGTTTGGCCATCTTGGCCTCCACGGAGCACTCTGGCTGCACTTGTTCCAACACAGATCTGTTTGTTCTTTTGGCAGCCCATGGCACTTTCAATATTCTCCTATTTTGCCCATAGAATCTTTCAATATTGCAACCTGAGGCTTGAATTTGTTCGTCAGTTCTTATCGCAGGGATCCCCTTTGACAAAGGAAAATGGCATGCTCTCCTTTAATGCATCATGATGTTTAAGCTACATCAGAAATAATGCTTTGCTCACAAACAACACCCATCCTCTCCAGTTCCCAATCACTCCAGACTCTGAAGCAGCTCCCTGGAGACCACGGCCCTGCCTTCTCCTTGTTGTTGTTAAATGCTGTCAAGTTCGTTCCAACTCATATCGATCCTGTATAGGGTTCTCAAGGAGCAGCTGGCAAGTTTGAATCACTGACCTTGAGGTTCAAACTGACCTTGCAGTCCAGTGCCTTGTTCTACAGCGCCACCCCAGGACCCCTAGCCCTCTCTTAGCACCTCCCTTGAAATACCCATTCAATACCACTGAGATGGATTCCACCTTACAGTGTGAAGGAATCTAGAACATGCAAAGAAGCCACTCGCCTCCCTCCTACCCACATACCTAAGGAGTCTAAAGACTTTCTTCTTGAAGGAATCCACTGGGAAGAAGGTGCTAAGAAGAGATGGGGTGGTCTCCAGGGAAAGGAAGCGTCTGCTTGTATGTGCTGGCCTTCAGCATGAAGATGATGCCTTTTGCACAATAAAGCGGAAAATGGCAGTAAACATTCTGGATAATTCAAACAGCAGCTGTTCCTGTGGTTTTGGAGCTATGGTTCACTTCTTAATCAAAAGGCATTCGGCCCTACAGGAAAGGAGGCCTGTAAATCACAGGAAGTTTCAAGGAGTCAACAAAAGGATTCCAGGCAGGAGGCGGCCAGAAAGAGGGAAATCTGATCTGATCGCAGACCATTTTATTAAGTTCACATTTTTCTACCGGTATTTGTCTTTTCTCTGCTACAATTCCTCAACAGACGTGAAGGATAAAGCAGCGAATCTATCTCTGGCAAGACCTCGAGTGGGTGGGCTGTGATTCTGCTTCTTGCTAAAGTATCAGCTTCAAGACAAAATCTAATAAGCCCAAAATGTGCTCCTCCTTGTGAGCAATAAATTAGAGATAAGTCGAAGTTCACAGCCAGGGAACTGGAGACAACCCTGATACAGGCTGAAAAATCACATCTCAGCTTACACTATGAAGGGCTGCCCTGGTTTCATAGAAGAGCATGTGTCTCATGACACATTTTGTGCTGTCTTCAGGGACAGTATGGCCACCCCAAACCTTTTCTCCTGTCCTAGAAGAAAGCAGAGTGATTGGGGTTTTCAATTCCTAGTACTGACACCTCAGAAACCTGGTGGGACTGTGGATTAAGCACTGAGCTGCTAACTGAAAGGTTAGCAGTTCAAACTCACCAGCCAGAACATAGATGAGGCAGCCTGTTTCTGTTACACAGCCTTGGAGAGCATTTGGAACAGTTCTACTCTGTCTTACTGCTGTTGTCCAGTGCCTTCAAGTCGGTTCCAACTCAGAGCAACCCTGTATAGGGGGGGTTCCAAGGAACGGATGGTGGGTTTGAACCACTGACTTTGCAGTTCAAACTGACCCTTCAGTGCATTATCCTGCAGTGCCACGCCAGGACTCTGTGTTCTCTAGGGTCACTATCTGTACATGCATGCGCACACACACTCAACACATATGCACAGCACACACACACTTTGGCATTGCTTAAAAACATGTAAGGACCCTTGCCCCCTGAGGTACACACCATACCACAGCTCCAAAAGGGCTTGAGATGGTCCAGTCAGAGGCTCACTGGCTCTCATATTCAACTTGGTTCATTAGAAACATTCAAAGGACACGGGGCTTGGGAGAGGAAGCTGGCCCAGGACCCAAGTCTGTGAAGACAGGCAGACCTGTTCCACTGCATTTTCCTTCTGCCTGTCACCTGACTAGCTGGAGGCTAGAACTGGTGAACTGGCACATACAAGTACAAACACAGGCCAGGCCCTTTGGAGACATCCTTTGCAATCAGAGTCGACATGTCGGTAAATAATGTTGAAATGGCAGTGCTGGAAAGTCAGGTGATGGACTCCCTAGGAGGTGACCCTTCTGAGGCCACCTGGAGAGCCCCAGGCATAGACCCCCCTCCACTTCCACCCCGCCCAGGAAGCTGACAAGAAGCTGGTTTTGACCTAAGTACAGGTAGCCCCAGGGTTCTGAATATCTCACTTGTGTACCATCATTCAATCCATTGTTACAAACCAACCACTATAAAGTTTATTATATTAAAATTTGGGGGTTTGTCACAACAAACAGCTGTTACTTTGTGACGCACATCAATCCATTTGTATTCCTGTGTCATTATGTTAAATATGTGTATGTGTACTTGGAAGTGTTTTCCTTAATGGGTTTTGAAGCAGAGAAAGGTGTTGTTGTTATGTTGTTATGTGCCATCGAGTCGGTTCCGACCCATAGTGACCCTGTATAGGGTTTCCGAGGGTGTAAATCTTTACGGGAGTAGAAAGCCTCATCTTTCGCCAGCGGTGCAGCTGGTAGTTTCGAACCGCTGACCTTAAGGTTCGCAGCCCAATTCGTAACCACTACGCTACCAGAGCTCCTTAGAGAAAGGTGCACTGTATATATTATATACAAGACAGAGATATTTGGCTGATGAGTTAGGCAGACCTAACTGCTCCAACTTACATACAAATTCGCCTTAAAGACAGCCTTAGGAATAGAACTTGTTGATAACCAGGAACTGCCTGTGTTCACTTTAAGAAGAGGTCTAGTGGTGCATTAGTTAAGCATCAGCTGCTACCAAAAGGTGGGCGGCTCGAACTCACTCCATAGAAGAAAGATGTAGCCGACTGTAAAGGTGGCACCTGGAAAGCCCTGTGGGACAGCATGAGTCGGTCCTATAGGGTCACAATGAATCAGAAGGAACCCAACAACAATGGGTCTTCTTCTATTTACTTTAAAGGACTCAATGAGAGAAAATGATGCAATTAGTAATGAATTTCCTGCCTAAATCTTTAAAAGTTTTGAGACCTGTAAGCAAAACATTGTGTATGTTGTCATCCAAATGGTTCCAACTCATAGTTAGCTGCCGTTTAAAACAATAACAACAAATAGCACAAAGATGATACGATTCTATGCTCGCTACTATAAACAGCATTTCCATTTTCAGTAGAGAAAAAAATATCGCTTTTCCTGGCAAAAGTCTTCAGGGAAGAGCTTACATAGAAGCAGGGTCTCCAGAGGTGACAATAACAGTAATTCCACTGGAGATGTTCTCAGACTAGAGCAACCATGAGGACTCTTGGCAAGGGTGTGGTTTCTGATGAATCTGTTCCCAATTTATGGTGACAGATTTTCATTGGCTGATTTTTGGAAGCAGATTTCCAGCCCTTCTTTCCGGTCCATTTAGTCTGGAAGCCTTGCTGAAAACTATTGAGTGTCTTAGCAACTCACAAGTCTCGTCTAGGTAGTAGCTGCCCAAGAAATACATAGCCTGGGACTCAAATCCAGTTCTCCCGCATGCTGTGGGTTAAGTGCCTTCGAGTTGGTTCTAACCCATGGCAACCCCGTATAGGGTTTCTGAGGAGCGACAGGTTGCTTTGAACCATCAACATTTTGGTTAGCAGCCCAGTGCTTATCCTATGAGAATTTTCCCGTGGCGCCATTATTACCTCAAGTTGTAACACTTACAACATTGCAAACAATGCTCGAGTCTCAGTATTAACTCATTCTTTTATTTCATTTAGTGATTTACTAGGTTTGTAATTGTGCAGAGCTGCCTAATAACAAAGTTGGAACTCGAGGAACCCGCAGAAAGAAGGGCTAAAATGACAGATTTTGTTGGTTTTCCCAGGCTAGACATTGAAATGCTATATAACGAAGGGACAGAAGTTTACAGAATATGTGGTGAAACAGAGCTTTGCACGGATTGGTCTTTTACTTTCTATTTACTCCTACACAAAGCTTTAGACTGATGATGCAGAAAAGGAAGTGGGTGATCCTTAATTTGTACAAAATAACTTCAAGTGTAAAGAAAAGGGATAGACAAAGAAAGTAATCCACTGAACAAATGCTGTCAACTTCTTTATTCCTTCCTTTGTGAAGACTAAATAACACAAGGTTAAGTTTCTCTGGCATCACAAGACATTCTTTAAAGTTAGAATCCAAGTCCTTTTAGCCAAATTAAGTTGAGGTATGAGGTTTGATGAGTATCAAAAGCAGAAAGTAGGGCAGTCTCGGAGGCCAACATATATCACTGGGCTAGCTCCGTTCACCCTGGAGGAGTGAGTCTTTGAACTCTGAAAAGAACTCTCCAGAATGAAAAACAGAAGGGAAATGTGTCGAAAGCATTTAAATTGCCAGTCACACCACCCGTGTTGCTCCCTTCGTGAGATCTAACACGGGAACAGGGTCTTCCTTACCTCTCGCTCAAGTACAGATTAATCCTTTTACCCCCAAATTCAGGCACATCAGTGAGTCTTCTGGTCTTGATTTAGATGAAAAGAGACACTGGGAGCTCATATGCAGCAGGTCCGTGAGTGAACAATTGACCAAAAACTAACCTTGATCTCAAATAAAATATTTCTAACACTTAGCCTCTTTTACATACTGCAAGGAAGTAGGCTGAGGAATAAAAAGGGATTTAAAGACAGTTTTGCTCAGAAATGCAAAGACATGCCTGAAATAAAACAGCCTCTAACAGCTGAGAGCGGGGCCGTGGATTCCCTAACATTTTCAGACACGGGGCCAGCAATCCAGCTTTGAGGGGCACAGACAATTTTCTGAAGTCGCATCTGCATGGCAAATGTACTAGTTTGTTAGAGCTTTTGATGAAAGTCAATAAAAAGTAAGGAGCTTTTATTCATGGTTTGAAGTTGATTGAGGAAACACCAAAAGCTCATGTTAAAGAATATTATTCCTTTTACTTGGTATAGTTTGGGAAGGGGCTGTCATAGATTATGGTCATTCACACACACACACACAGTGGTCCCAAAACACCACTAGTGAATGCAATATAGTCTATTTCACAATACATGCCATCAACTCAAGAATGTCATTGATGTCAGATGCATGTTAATTTCATGTTAAAGAATGTTTCCAATTACAAATGTTTATAACACCCTTGATTGTAAGATGCATCATGATTTTAAAAATGTTAAGAAGTGGGGAAAAAAAATATGTATCTTATAATTGATGAAATATGGGAGGATTTCAAAAATGTCAGAGTCACTGACATTTTACCAATCCCTTCAGAAAATGCTCAGTTGGGTTTGGGAATTCGGTGAGTGTTGTAACTGCTTCTTGCGTCTCTCTAATGTAAGGAAGATGCACTAGAAGACGTTCCCGGGCAGGTGAGGTTTATAAGTGACAACTCAACTCCAATCATCAATTCAATGGAACAACTTGAATTCCTGCCCTGAGTGCCCCAGTGCCCCTGGCCTGGAAGAATGGGTCTACACTGACTGATTTCTCGATTCTGTCTCCCTTGATGTTTACAATCCTCCATCCTTCATCCACTACTTATTGCTGTCCCTATAGACCCAGATTGCCTCCAACTGGAGCCTTAACCCTTTCAAGAACAAATCATTTCCTGCTTTGAATGTTTTCAGTAATTGAAGGCATTTTGAGTAAAATGAAAAATAAAAAGATTAAGACGGTATGAATTTTGATACAATTAGTGGGACACATATGTCCCAAGGAGTCTCTGATACTGGGCTGAGAACTATTTCTTGACATTAGTGGGCTGAGAACTATTTCTTGACATTCATGCAGTTATACAAGCCCCCACCAGATGGCAGCATGCATTGAAAGCGGGTTAAGGGTTTCCCACTAAACCCTGTTGTTATGTGCCATGGAGTCGGTTTCAACTCATAGCGACCCTGTACAGGGTTTCCGAGTCTGTAAATCTTTAGGGGAGCTGAAACCTTCATCTTTCTCCCACAGAACACTGGTAGTTTTTAACTGCTTACCCTGAGGTTAGCAGCCAAATTCGTAACCACTATGCTACTACTAAACCCTAGAGGTGGAAAATGTAGGCAGGTCCTACATGTTCACAGATTCAAGGAATCAAACAACTGTTCAAGGAACTATTTCTGAGAGTAACTGACTTGACAAACTGACTCTGTCACAAATAATACACCTCCACTGGGCCCCAAAGACAAAGAGATGAAACCTTCTCTACTAAACGACAGGAAGGAGATGAACTGATCTTCTGAATCAATGATCTTTTATTTCTGTCATAGAATCTATCATTTGGTTTCCATAAAGTTCTGGCCATTGACTTCTGGAAAAATTCACAGAGCCAACCAGAAAACGGGAGGAAATGGTTATAATGAATTTTTTCTCAATGCCACTAACTCATTGAAACCCCTTCAAGGCTTTTAGCAATGGCGGCTGTGCAGCTTGGTCCTGAAGCTTCCACGGATTGCCAAGGCAGTACTAATCTACACCACAAAATATCTGGTCCAAGGGAGAAGCCTGGAGAGCTATACCAGAAAGACACCCATTTGTTTGGAGATGGAGACGTCCAAGAATCAACCACAGAATGCTGAAGTGTATTTGCTATGAAATGCTGTTAAGACCACAGAACCAAAGGATGGAGAAAGAGCCAGTGGAAATTATGAAGCAGAGATGGGCACCTGGAAGTGTGTCTATGGGGTGCTGAACCTTCACATCAATGTGAGTCCTGCCTCCTCTAGGAAGCTGTCTAGAAGCCCTCCAAGTCTTGCAGATGCCCCTTTGTCAAACTTGAACTTCTTCAAAAAACTGAATTCACCCTAAGCAGTGGATAGCTCTGACATGTGAACTAAATCTGGGCTACTTCTTACAGTCAAGTTGTGGAGTCTCAGGATAACGTTTTAGACCCTTTTATACATTACTCAAAGGAGCTCTGGAAGCATAGTGCTTACGAGTCAGGCTGCTAACCTCAACGTCAGCAGTTTGAATCTGCCAGTTGCTTTGTGGGAGAAAGATAAGACTTTCTACTCCTGTAAAGATTTACAACCTTGGAAACCCTATGCGGGTCCTATGAGTCTGAACCGACTCCATGGCACATAACAATCAACAACCAACAAAATGGGCAAAATATTGAATGATGCAAAATGTATCCAAAAAATATAGAAAGCATTCACCGAGTCACTGTACCAAAAAGAACAGGTCAACTTCAATCTGTTTCAGAAGGATGCAAATGTTCAAGAACAAACAGCATTGAGGAAGAAGTCCCAGCTGTACTGAAGGTATTGTCAGACAATGCTTTAGGAATTGATGGCATATACATTGGTATGTTTCAACCAACTGCTGTAGCACCGGAGGCATTCATTAGTCTATGCCAAGAACTTTGGAAGGCAGCTACCTGGCCAAAAGAGTGGACGAGATCCATATCTGCGCCCATTGCAAAGAATAGTGAAATTGTCAAACAATATCATTAATATAACATGCAGGTAACGTTGTGCTGAAGATAATTTAAAAAACAAAACAAATCTGTTGCAGCAGTATGTTGACAGAACTACCAGAAATTCAAGCTCGATTCAGAAGAGGACATGTAATGAGAGATATCATTGTTGACATCAGATGGATCTTGGCTGAAAGCAGATAATACAAGAAAGATGTTTCCTTGTGTTTTATATGCTATGCAAAGGCATTCACCACTGCACATCATAACAAACAATGAATAACATTGCAAAGAACGGTCATTCCCGAGAACTTCACTGTGCTCCTGCAGAATCTGTACCTAGACCAAGAGGCAGTCATTAGAGCGGAACAAGCCTGGCTTAAAATCAGGACAGGTGTGAGCCAGGGTTGCATCCTTTCCCTATACTTATTCAATCTATGTTGAGCAAATAATTCGAGAAGCTGAATGATATGGAGATGAATACGAGAGGCTCGTTAGCTACCTGTGATATGCACATGACATAAACTTGCTCGCTGAAATCAAGGACTTGAAGTACTTACTGATGAAGATCAAAGCTTACAGCATTCAGTGTGGATTACAACTCAATATAAAGAAAACAAATATTCTCACAACCGAACCAATGAACAACATCATGACGTGTGGAGAAAATGATGGAAGTTGTCAAAGATTTAGTTTTACTTGGATTCATAGTCATCACTCATGGAAGCAGTTGTCAAGAAATCAAATGGCACATCGCACTGGGCAAATCTTCTGTAAAACACCTCTTTAAAGTGTTAATGAACAGAGATGTCAATTGGAGGACTAACATGCACCTTACCCAAAGCAGGGTGTTTTCAATTGCCTTCTAGACATGTGAAGGTTGGACAATGAATAAGGAAGATCAGAGAAGAATCGATGAGTTTGAATTATGATGTCGGTGAAGAACACTAACAGTACCATGGACTGCAAGAAGAATAAACACCTCTATCTTGGAAGAAGTCCGGCCAGAGGTGAGGATGGTAAGACATGTTATCAGGAGGGACTAGTCCCTGGAAAAAGACATCATGGTTGGTAATGTAAAAAGAGGTACCCCCCACATGATGGATTATCACCAGGGTTGCAACTAGGGATTCAAACATAACACCATTAATGAGGTTGTCACATGACTGGCAGTGTTTCATTCTGTTGTGCATGGAGTCACTGAGTCAGAGCTGACTCACCAGAACCTAACACCATCATCACCTAACGATTGGCCGTTCAAACCTACCCATAGTGCCATAAGAAAATAACTGGTAATGAACCTTCCTTAAAACTTGTGGTTACTGTTAAGTGCCGTAAAGTTGATTCTGACTTACAGCAATGCTGTATAGACTTTCTGAGGAGAAGCTGGTGAGTCTGAACCACCACCCTTGTAGTTCAAATCAACCTTGACTTCCAGTGCATTCTCCTGCAGCACAACCCAGAAATTCCTATGCAGTACTTGGACTCTGTAACACTTGAGGTCAGCATGTGTCAGAATCCCCTCGAGGGCACAAGGTTTGATTTTTGGTTGGGATTTTATGTATCCCTCCGAGCACTTGAACACAGAGGAAAATGCGGAAATGGTCACTTTCTTTCTATGATAAATCTTAAGTAGGCATTTTCAGGGCAGGTACCTTCTGAGCATGGAATCCTGGGGTGGTACTGTAGGTTAAGCACTGGACCACAAGGTCAGTTTGAACCGCAAGGTGAGAGGTTCAAACCCACCAGTCACACTTCAGAAACCCTATATGGGGTCGCTGCGAGTCACAACTGACTTGACAGCACTTAACAACAACAATAGCCCTCTGCACAGGACACAAGTTGCTCCTGGCTTCCTTGTTCTCCTGGACAGCTTGAACATGCAGCAACAATTGAAACTGCAGCTGCTCATTCTGCAGAGGTGATGGGCAGCTGTCAATCTCCTCAGAAAGGGGATACTGGTTCCAAATAGTGGAGCCCAGCTCAGCTTATACATTCCATCATTGTCTACAGCCCCAACACATCTGCATATGGCAGAACTGAGACAGATGAAGTCTTCCGCTTGCATGCTCTCCCTTCCCACATCAAGTCTTAGTAACACGGGCATTCTCAGATGTAAGGGCCTTTCATTCAGAGGGACATTTAAGTCACATTTTCATTTTCCTTTTTCTCTCTTATCATAGCAATAGCAAGACCAAATCCTACAATGAAGGTTGTTTCACGTATTGAAATTCCAGGAACTATTATATATTATGAGAGAAAAGAACATTACAAAGCTATTTACATTTTGGTCTATTTCTATTTCATTCAATGTTGCTTTATTTATTTTACTTTCTATCAATTGGAGACTATTGAATGTGTTTATTACAATTGAAAGATGGGTAAAAGCTCCCAGCTCTAAAAGAATAGCCAATAGCAGATCAGCAGGCATGTTTAGTAGAACAATTGGATGATATACAAAATCCGCAAGTACAAAGGTATTCGAGAATGGACAAGGTAGCCAGGACTTGAGGGAGTGCATCCCAGAGGAAAGGGAAGTTCATAAAGATGAGCACACATTTCTGTACATCTCTTTTCCCCTTGGGGCATTTGCAAATTTGGGGCATGGGGCAAGAAACTGAGGAACAAAGAGAAACAGGGGTCAGCAGAGTTTAGACAATCCTACAAGCTGAGACTGAAGAGACAGAAGTTGGAGTTCAGGGCTTCTAAAAAAAAAAAAAGAAAAAGAAAAACAGAGCTTGAAAGACAAGAAAGATCTAGAGAGAAGGGAAGTACAAAACCCAAAATTCACTGGTCTCCCTGAGAAGCATGTCTGTTTATGTTGCACACAGATGTAGCTAAGAAGCCAAGCAAAGAAGTGCTGAAGAGTTGAACAAACTTTTCATTAGTGCAAAGTATAGAAAGAGAACAACTTGAATTCCATACCCACCAAAGACTAGGAGTCTAAGAAACATCCCAGGCATTCTACGTTCATTTGAGAACCCCAGAAGATGGCATTCTAGGAGTGGGGAGCCAACCAAGAGAGGACTGAGCATTGCAAAGACTCCAAGCCAGCCTTAAGAATGAGTTTCAGAACACATTCTCTATGATTCCAGTTACAGAGAGTTCAAAAAGAGGTAAAGGGAATCAATGTTCTAGCATCAAGATACTTGACCCTGGAGAGCTGTGCTTGGGGATAGAGAGGAGAAGACTTCTATAAAGTGGTTAATATTCTATTGCTCCATCTAGGTGTCTACAGCGTATCAAACTGTACACTTAGGATATATCCACTTTTCTATATGGGCAAATTTACTGCAAAAGACCTCTTCTTTAAAAGCACTAAAGAGCAAAGATGTCACTTTGAGAACTAAGGTGTGTCTGGCCCAAACTGTGGTATTTCCAAGGAGTCCTGGTGTGGCACTGTAGGATAAGCTCTGGACTGCAAAGACAGTTTGAACTGCAAAGTCAGTGGTTCAAACCCACCAGCCTCTCTCCTCAGAAACCCTATACGGGGTCACTATGAGTCAGAATCGACTCGATGGCACTTAACAACAACATATATGTGAAAACTGGAGAATTAATGAGGAAGATGGGAGAAAAATTGATGCATTTAAAGTATGGTGTTGGTGACGAATATTGAATCTATCATGGACCGACCGTCAGAAGAATAACTAAATCTGTCTTGAAAGAAGTACAGCCAGAATGCTCCTTAGAAGCAAGAATGGTCAGAATTTATCTCACGGACTTTGGACATGTCATCAGGAGGGACCAGTACCGAGGAAAAGGCCTCATGCTTGGTGAAATAGTTGTTATTGTTGTTGTTACATGTTGTGGAGTCGGTTCCTACTCACAACGACCCTGTACAGGGTTTCCGAGGCTGTAAATCTTTACAGGAGCAGAAAGCCTCATCTTTCTCCCGTGGAACAGCTGGTAGTTTCGAACTGCTAACTGTGAGATTAGCAGCCCATATTCGTAACCACTACGCTACCAGAGCTCCTTTGGTGAAGTAGACGGTCAGTGAAAAACAAGAAGCTACTCAGCAAGATGGATTGACACATCGGTTGCAACAATGAGTTCAGACATAGCAGCAGGTGTGCGAATATTATACAACAAGGCAGTGTTTCCTTTTGTTGTACAGAAGGTCGCTATGAGTCGGAGCCAACACAATGCACTTAACAACATGTTCTACTTCAATGAGAAGTTAACTTAGAAACACTTGAAGAAACATAACCAACATTTTGAATCTGCGATGACAATTTGCGTACACGATTGCTCCTACATCTACAAACCAGCCTATGAGGGAAGGAGTATTATTTGATCCTTTTATAATGAAATATATTTTATATATTGTAAAATGTATACATTTGTAAAGTATATATTTTATGTTGTTGTTGTTAAGTGCCATCGAGTTAGTTCCAACTCACAATGACCCTGTAACTGTACAGGGTTTCCAAGGAGCAGCTGGTGGATTTTAACTGCCCACCTTGTGGATGGCAATACAGTGCTGATCCTACAGTGCCACATTATAGCCCATGCCAAAACCAATCCACTGCCATAGAGTCGATTCTGACCCAGAGTGAACTGTATAGGGCTCCCAAGGGATGGCTGGTGGGCTTAAACCACCAAACTTGTGTTTAGCTGTTCAGTGCTTATCCTACAGTGCCACACAGGAACTCTCCATAGTGAGAATTAAATCATTTATTCGTTTAAAAAAAAAACAACAAAAAACTTTAAGTTATATTTTTAAAGGTTATGATGAGTCTTTAGTAAATGAATGCACAAGTTGTTTGTCTGAGGCCTCCAGATGCCTCGGTTTTAGATCCTGAAGAAATTTGATTCAAAAACTAATTATCTCAGGACATTTGAAGTTTTCATTCACAACAAGTTGTTTCTTCTCCAAGGATATTTGCATTTGAAAAAAAAAAAGCACCAGATAAACACTTAACTGAAAGACTTTAATTACTAATGTGGAATAGTTAGCCTGAAGGAAAGAGATTTAATCTTATCCATTTGAGAAGGTGAAAGGCGGCCCAAACAGACCCATAAACACTTTCGGGTATGTTGTTGTTGTTGTTAAGGGCCATCAGTCAGCTGTGATTCATAGAGACCCTGTAAGGGTTTCCCAGGCTTAAATCTTCTTTGGGAGTAGAAAGTCACGTCTTTCTTTTGTGAAAAGGCTGGCAGACTCGTACCATGGACCTTGTGATTCACAGTTCAGTGCTTATCATATATGAAGCATACTAAAATAGATGGACACATCATCATTACATTTTTCGAATGCTGACTTCGGGTTGTTTTATGCCCAGTCCCCACATATCTATCAACAAAACGATCACCAACATGGAGGTCAGTAAAATGTAGCGTAGTGGTTTAAAGACATGGATCCCAGAACCAGTCTACCTGGGTGCAAAGGCAAGCAGCTCCACTTGCAGACAATGACATTGTAGTGGCCACTTCACCTTTCTGGGCCTTGGTTCCTTCGTGTAAAGTAAGACTAGCCTGGGACGTAACTTCTTAGGATGACTGCAGGATGCCAAAGCTCAGCTCTAAAGGACTTAGGCCAGTATCTGACGCACAGAAAGCTGGCATTAAGTGGTCATTATCTACCACCATTTACCCTGTATCTGGTCTCTACAACTGCCAGTTTCATCAAATAGATAAACTAGATATAGCTACCAGCCAGTTCCACATCATCAGAATGATAACTAGTGCTCAGAATTATGGATAGAAAATATTTCAAGGATCCCCCACTTAATATCTGATGTAAGAATGAAATTCTGTTTCTGTACAGTTTGAATGTTCTGTTGAGTTTTACTGGGTGCAGATCCTGAGTCTTCAGAATCTATAGAAGGTACATACGATAACTCAGCTACAGATCTCTTCATTCCACAGACCACTGGCCCCAGTCACACTGATGAGCAGAGAGTTAACGGTGGAAGAAGAGCTCTAGGGGCTCCTCATTAACAAACGCTGTGATGATATATGCACCATGCCTTTGGATTACTGAAGACGTTCTCATTAAGGAACACAGGAAGTTCTAGGCTGCTAGTGAAAGAAATAGAAATATATCATGTCATTTCTATGATCATTGTTGTTGTTGTTAAGTGCCATAGAGTCGGTTCCAACCCATAACGACTCTGTATAGAGTTTCCAAGGAGCAGCTGGTGAGCTTGAACCACCAACCTTGCAGTTCAAACCGACTTTGCAGTCCAGCAGACTAACCCAGAGCGCCACCCCAGTCCACGACCATAGCTCACCACATGTCTAGATACCAAGTACTCACTTGTTAATACTCAAAGGCCTCTTAGCACTATTAGATGTGCCTTTCAGAAATACTCTGATGCTTGCCTTCTCTTGGAAAGGGGACTCTAATTGCCAACAACTTTTCACATTTCTTTTGCAACACTACCTAATTTTTAACAATAATTATCTGCTTCTGTTTTAGACTACTCATCATACTAGTCATTACAGTTTACAATCCTGAGAGAGAGATAAGGTATGGCTCATCAGTGTCCTTAACAAACCTGCTGTGTGTTAGAAGTGTTAATGAGCTGGTCTCACCTCATTATGTTGAACTAGCAAATCATTAAATCCTGGAAACAGCTAGTTTTTCAGAGATTAACTTGAACCATCTGAATTCAGATGTTTTACCTATTTGAGCTTTCTGAGCACAGAAACATCAGGCTATGCTACGTAAGTTTAGTAGATACCTGTGTTTTCCCAGTTCTTGGGCATTTTTTCTATAATTTACAGTTAGCAAAATCTCTTCCTGATACTTATAGGTGTCAATTGTTCCAGACTTGAGCTGTTTCCTATAAGTTTATATATTCCGTGCTACTATGTTAATATTTTATTAATCAGATGGTCCAAACCAAATGAGAGAAATGCAGAAGCATGAAATCATCAGATTTAACTAAACTGGCATGAAAAGGGAACTACTGTTATCAATCCCATTTGTAGAACACAAACGTTGAGGCTAAGACAAAGAGGCAAGAAGTGACAGTCAGAATCAACTCGGTGGCATCGCATTTGGTTTTTAGTCTGACCTCGAAGTTCACAGTCATACAAGCATGAACAAAGTCATTACAAATTCTCATAAGGGCCATAAAGAAAAAAAGATAGTGTGAGTAGAATTAACATGTAATATTTCCCTACCCGAGATCCAGCTGTCTGTTTGGATTTTGGGTAGGAAGTCTAATCAAGAAGGGAAAGGCATTTTGTGACCTGAAAGATGAATGGCTCCAACTATGTGGAAAGCAAGAGAAAGAACATTCCAAGCAGAGGTAAGCAGCACATGCAAAGACCAGGAGATAGTAAAGAGTTTGGTCAAGGCTAGCTCATGCATGTAGTCTTGAAGGCCTTGTTATGAGAAGACTGTCTTGTGTATTCGCAATGCTTAGAATGGCTCTGACACACCACACCGTAGGTGCTCAGGAAAAGGTGAATTAATTCTTAAGTTGAGTGTGATTACACTTGTTTAATGACAAAGAATATTGAAAGTACCATGGATTGCCAGAAGAACAAACAAATCTGTGTTGGAAGATGTACATCCTTGGAAGGTAGGACATCAAGACCTCATCTCTTGTACTTTGGACATGTCAAGAGGGATGGAAAAGGACATTGTGCTTGGTAGTAAAGAGTCAGAAAAAAGCAGACCCCCAACAAGGTGGAGTGACACAGTGGTTAACAACAATGGATTCAAGCATAACAGTTGTGAGGACTGGGCAGGATTGTGTTCTGTTATGCAAAGAGTCACTATGAATTGTAATTGACCCATTGGCACCTAACAACAACAACAAGACTGCTTTAAAGGCTGGATCATTTTTGGTGGGGGTTGGAGCCTAGGCAGTAGAACCAGATCTATTGAAAACCAGACAACCAGTTGGCTTTGATTAGCCCACACATCAGCACGGAGCCATCCCCATGTGAACCTAGATGAATGCTGACAGCCAGTTGTATATTCAACATCTGGTTTACTTCCAGCTGAGAACAGGAACTCTCCATTATCACTGGTCACCAGAATCCTGCTGGTTCCCCAAAGGACCACAACAAACCAGGCATGTTCATCGGATCAAGTCGGATATGAAGGATCCAGTTACATGCAGCAACCTCTCTTTAGAAAAGTCCCAATCAGGAAGGCCAGGCAGGCGTGGGACAAGATTCCCTTATTAGGCTACAGCCAGTGCAGGGTCCAGTTGGATTTTCATTCAGATACATGCCTAGATCAGTACACTGAGGCTTCCCTAACCCAGAGGATGCCCGTCATTGAATGGACTCTTCCCAGGCCACCCGGCTTCCCACCTGGCTGTCTGGGAGAAGATGAGGCTTTCTGCTCCCATAAAGATTTTCAGCCAAAGAAATGCTCTACAGGCTTGCTATGAGTAGCAATTAGCTTGATGGCAGTGGTCTTTGGTTTTTGGTTTTTAGGAGGGTTGGCTGTTGCATTCAAAAGGAATGATTCAAGGTGTACCTTGAAGTACAACACTATGTGTGACAGGAAAATGTCTTATTCCACAAGGAAGACTGGTTAATACAACCATTATTCAAATTTAAGCACCAACCACCAAAGTCAGGGATGAAGAAACTGAAGAATTCTATCAACTTCTTCAGGAGTGCGTGATGGCTCTGTGTGTGACTGTGAACTACAAGGTTGGCAGTTCAAGCCCATAGCCACTCCATGGGAGAAAGATGAGGTTTTCTGCTCCCACAGAGATGTACAGTATTGATAGCAATTAACAACCACAGCAATGACATCAACTTCTTCAGTCTGAAATTGATAAGACATGCAATCAAGAAGCATTGATAATAATTGGTGATTGGAATGAAAAAGTTGAAAACAAGGGTAGGAATTGGTAGTTGGAAACCATGGCCTTAGTGATAAAAATTACTCTGGACATCACATGATAGAATTTTACAAGGCCAACAACTTCCTCATTGTAAATAGCGTTTTTTTTGTTGTTTTTTTTTCCCTCAATAACATACATGGTAACTATACACCTGGATCTCAACAGACAAAATACACAGGAATCAAATTGACTACATTTGTGGGAAGAGACAATGGAAAAGCTCAACATCATTAGCCAAAACAAGGTCAGGGGGTCAACTGTGGAACAGATCATCAGTTGCTCGTATGCAAGTCAGGCTGAAACTAGGAACTATTAAAACAAGCCCAAATTAGCCAAAATACACCTTTGAGTTTCCTCCACCTGAATTTAGAGTACATCTCAAGAACACACTTGACTTCTTGAACACTAAAGACCAGAGGAATCAAGGAATGACATCAAGAACATCATCCAGTAACAAAAGTAAAAGGTCATTAAAAAGACAGGAAAGAGAGAAAAGACCAGAATGCATGTCTGAAGAGACTTGGAAACTTGCTCTTGAACATAGAGAAGCTAAAGCAAATGGAAGAATTGATGAAGTAAAAGAGCTGAACAGAAAATTTCAAAGGACAGCTCAAGAAGACAAAGGAAAGTATCATAGTGAATTGTGCAAAGATCCGGAGCTAGAAAATCAAAAGAACAGAACACATTCTGCATTTCTCAAGTTGGAGTCATTGAAGAAAATTTCTATGGGCAAAATATTGAATGATGCAGAAAGTCTCAAAAGAAGAAAAACATACAAGAACCGATGCTACTGAAAGAAGTCCAAGTTGCACTGAAAACCTCAGCAAAACAAAACAAAGTGTCAGATTGGCTACCCAAAATGGGGTGGGGGCTACAAAAGGCAAGAAGTGACCAGCTTACAAGCTTTCAAGAGGGAACCTAGATCCAGAGGGCCTGGAGGAAGGTAGAATCTCCAGTGAGTAGTATTCAATCTGACTAGGCGGGGCTGATGCAATGAAATGCATATGGGTCTCTTGTGATACAATAGTCAATAATTGTTATCAGGACAGATTGTGAGGGTTGGAAATGTAAAGGTAGACGTTTTATAGCAAGGAGTGATTAACTTCTCAGTCTAGGAGCGGAGGTCCCTAGGACCATCAAGGGAGAAGAGCAGAGAGCGGGACCCTACCCAGAGAAGCAGTGATGCCTGAAATGGAGCCAGAGATGATGACGTGGAGCAATGGAGCAGCTAGAGACTTTAGATCCAGAGAGGGAAAGCAACTGTGTGCTGAAGACCTGGGGGTACGGGGGAAGGATTGCATGGAGGGGATTGTAACCATGGCAATGAGAGACAATATACAATAGAATGAATGTAAAACTAATGTTCTCCCATGTAAACTATCACATAATTCTCAATAAAACATTAAAAAAAGAAAAGAAAAAATAAAAAATAAAAAAAACCAAAGTGTCAGGAATTGAAGCGTTTCAACCAACTGATACAGCATTGGAAGCGCTCATTAGTCTATGCCAAGACATTTGGAAGATAGTTACCTGGCCAACTGACTGGAACAGATCCATATTTGTGCCCACTCCAAGGAAAAAATGGAATGCAGAAATTATTGAACAATACTATTAACATCATACGCAAGTATAATTTTGATGAAGATAATTCAAAAATGGTTGCAGCAGTATCTACACACATAGAAATTCAAGCTGGTGTCAGAAGTGGACGTGAAACAAGAGATAGCATTACTGACGTCAGATGGATCTTGGCTGAAAGAAGAAAACTACTAGAAAGATGTTAACTTGTGTTTTACTTACTATGCAAAGCATTTGATTGTGTGGGTCATAACAAATTATAGATAACACTGTGAAGAATGGGAATTCCAGAACATTTAATTCTGCACACAGAGCAAACCACAGTCGTTGAACAAAACAAGGGGGTACTGAACGTTTTAAATCAGGACAGGTGTGTGTCAGAGTTGGATCCTTTCACCATTCTTGTTCAATCTGTATGCTGAGCAAATAATCCAAGACACTGGACTATATGAAGAAGAACGTGTCATCTTGATTGGACGAAGACTCATTAACAGCCTATGATATGAAGATGACACAACTTTGCTTGCTGGAAGTGAAGAGGACTTGCTGATGAAGATCAAAGACTACAACTTTCAGTAAGGATTGCAAGTCAGGGCAAAAAAACAAAAATACAACTGGATCCATGAAAAAAATATATCATGATAAATGGAGAAAAGACTGAAGTCAAAAATTTCATTTTACTTGAATCCGCAATCAATGCTCATGGAAGAAGCAGTTAAATGACCTATTGCACTGGGCAAATCTACTGCAAAAGACCTCTTTCAAGGCTTACCTGCCCCAAGTCATGGTATTTTCAGTTCCCTCATATGCATGTGAAAGCTGGACAATGAATAAGGAAGACGGGAGAAGAAATGATGCATTTGAGTGGGTGTTGGTGAAGAATGTTGAAAGTGGACTGCCAGAAGAACAAACAAATCTGTCTTGGAAGAAGTACAGCCACAATGCCCCTATAGAGTGAGGAAGGATGGCGAGTGAGACTTGGTCTCACATGCTTTGTACATGCTATCAGGAGGTCGCCATCTCTGAAAAGCCACATCATGCTTGGGAAAGTGGAGAGTCAGTAAAAATGAGGAAGACTCACAACAAGATGGATTGATACCATGGCGGTACCAATGGTCTCAAACCTAACAGCATTGTAAGTATGGTACAGGACTGAGCAATGTTTCATTCTGTTGTACAGAGAGGGTTACTAAGAGTTGGCGCAGACTCAGCAGCACCTAACAAAAACGTGTAGTGTTTCCCTTACAACAGCACTGGATAACTACAACACCACTCTACTCACATCGCTTCCCATGAGATTCCTGTAGTCATGTGTTGGTAGCAACTTTGGGGTCCCCCAAAAGACTCTGTGAGAGCAAGTCAACATCTTGTTTTGGTACTCTCCTCTCTCCTGGTTTCCAAAACAGAAGGAGTGGGGCATTTAGAAGTCACTGCCATGATTTATGAGATTTGTCACTGAATCTGATTGCTCACTTCCGTAGTACTTAGTAAATTCAAACCTAGATAACTGACCACAGAGCACATGGAAAATCTTCATGGAGACCCTCACTCTGGCAATCGTAGAGGTACTGTGTCAACTGTCCACTCAAGGTGACGGAGGAAGCGCCTACAACGATGCCATGCCTGCTCAGCAGGACAGAAAGCATACTGTATACACAGGTTGCTTTGAAACTGTGGTTTAGCATCAGCTAAGGAGTTCAGTGAATAAAGAAGACCGTAGAAGAATTGATGCTTTTGAGTTATAATGTTCGAGGAGAATACTAAAAGTGCCATGGGCTGCCAAAAGAACCAATAGATCCGTTTTGGAAGAGGTGCAGCCAGAGTGCTCCTTAGAGGCCAAGATGACCAAATTTCAACTCTCATACTTTGGACATATTGTCAGGAGGCAGCAGTCACTGGAGAAGGATATCATGTTTGGTAAGGTGGAAGGTCAGAGAAAAAAAGGAAGACCCCCAACGAGATGGACTGGCCAAGTGGCAACATCGATGGGCTCAAGTGTGGCAACAGAAGTGAGGTTGGCCCAGGATCGGGCAGTGTTTCATTCTGCTGTGCATAAGGTCGCTATGGGTGGGTACCGACTCGATGGCACCTAACAACAACAACAACAACAAGAAGGAGTTCAGAACATCTTCAGATCCACCCAATCCATACAAAGGCTTTGCTGGACTATTGTTACAGCCTTTTCTGTGTATTAGCGGCCAGCTCACGAATTCTCTTTCAGTTTCTACCTCCCTTCATTTGCCTCATATTATAGTCACAGGACAGTGCCGTTGAAAGACTGGTGGAGCAAAAAGGTTGGCTCTTGTAAACCCTGGTGGTGCTGTGGGTTAAGCGTTGCTCTGCTAACCATAAGGTTGTCAGTTCAAATCCACCAGCCACTCTGAGGGAAAAAGATGAAACCATCTGCCTCCATGTTTTCTATAAACGTTTCCAGTCTTGGAAACCCTATGGAGCAATTCTACTCTGTACTAGTGAGTCACATGAGTCAGAATGGATTCGATGGTAGGAAGTTTAC
Source organism: Chrysochloris asiatica (assembly GCF_000296735.1). Lineage (NCBI taxonomy): Eukaryota > Metazoa > Chordata > Mammalia > Afrosoricida > Chrysochloridae > Chrysochloris > Chrysochloris asiatica. Next base: position 51,371,892 of record NW_006408521.1, read on the forward strand.
TGGGTAAATTTAAGCTGGTTGTATTATTGTTAGGTGTCATTGAGCCAGGTCTGATAGTGACCCCACAGACAACAGAACAAAAATGTCACCCAGTCCTGGGTCACCTTCACAATCATTACTGGAGATACTGTCTCAATCCATCTCTTTGAGGGACTTCCTCTTTCTCACTGACCCTCACTTGGCCAAGTGTGATGTCCTTCTCCAGGGACTGGTCCCTCTTGTAACATGTTCAAACTGCGTAAGATGAAGTTTCACCCTCCTCGCTTCCAAGATTTTTTTTTTTGCAGGGGCTTGGTAAATTGGGCTCCAAAACAGACTTGAGGACAGAACACAAAAGAAAGTGATTTAAGAACATCTTTGAAAATACAATTTTGACTTAGAGACTTTACTGCTTCTTTGATTGGGCAAGTGCAGTCTTGCTGATTCCACTACCAGCTTTCTTCCTACCCAGAAGGGCAAAGAAAGCAGGCTCTACGTTTGCCGCATTCTTTATTGATTTCCATAATTGATGTCAGAGACTCGTATTTCATCACTAGGTACGTTCTGTAACTCTTACTTTTTAAAATTCGGATCACTGACTCCTTTGTGTGAACAGAATGTTGTCCTCTCCACGGCCATCAGAACACATTCCTGGTCACCTAAAATCCTGTAATAACCGAATCGTGCTTAAAACACACCCAACAGAGTCTTTAATTACACAAGTTACTGTTAAAGTGAAATTAGCTCAACTCGTTCTCCGGCAGGAGGGACCTGAGTGACAAGTGTGGTGAGTTTCAAGCATCTGGCCAACTTTTCCAGCGCTGTTTGATGGATGGGAGGCTTTATTAATAAAAAACAGCTGGATGTGAGGACTTGCTTTTTGTATTTATACATCCTAGATGTATCACAACATCTGATCCCTTCTCAGCATGATTACATAAGTGAGGAGTTTGGGTTTTTCTCTTGGTAAACCTCAGATTTGCCCATGGAATTTATTTGGCCTCTTGAATAATTTACTACCCCAGACCTTTAACCAGCTAATAAGCACTGCTCTGGTGTTATCAGTAAACCATTATAAGATTTTTTTTTGAGAAACGTGTGGTGACTATTTTTTTTTTAAGTTCACGTTTCCCTCGCTGTTGTGTTTTTGTAAGTGGCAGATGCAGTAAAATAGAAACATGATGTCACTAAAAATATATTTTAAAGAAAAAAATTATATTGGGCATTCAAATATTAAAAATATAGTAACTAGGAGTTGTTGTTGTTAAGTGCCGTTGAGTCTGTTTCGACTCATGACAACCCTGTGTACAGTTTCTGAGAAGCCGTTGGTGATTTTGTGATCTTGTTAGTTAGTGACCCCATGCATAAAGAAGTGCTACACTGCCTGGTCCTAAACCTTCCCCACAGTCAGTTACACATCATATCATTGTGGTCCAAGGGGCTTTTATTGGATGCTTTCTGGAAGATCACCAGGCTTTTCTTCCTGTCTATCTCAGTCTGGAAACTCCAATGAAATCTATTCAGCATCCTAACAATACATAGGCCTCTACAGACAGACAGGTAGTAACTATGCACGAGTCATACTGGCCAAGAGTCAGACCCAAGTCTCCTGCACGAAAGGCAAGAGTTCTATCACCTGACAACCACCAACGTGCCATTATAAATTTTTCAAACATGAAAGCTATGGACCCAAGAAATGACAAAGTTCAGGATTACCATCGATACAGTGATACTTAAAGGTTCGGCTGTTTTCTTCTCAAAGGTTTGTGGTTTTTTCCTCCATTTCTAATGAAAGAGAAAGCAGTTCTCACTCGCTTATTTACCTGAAAAGGTGAGTTGTTCATGCAGTCATTGCATTTAAAATACGGTTGTTCCCACAGCCTTCAGTATGGGCTGACTCTCAATATAAAGAAAACAAAAATCCTCACCACTAGACCAATAAACAACATCCATATCAATGGAGAAAAGATTGAAGTTGTCAAAGACTTCGTTTTGCTCAGCTCAACCATCAACACTCATGGAAGCAGCAGTCAATAAATCAAATGACATATTGCACTGGGCAAATCTGCTGCATAAGACCTCTTTAAAGTATTGAAGAGCAAAGATGTCAGTTTGAGGACTAAGGTGCACCTGACCCAAGCCATCGTATTTTCAGTAGCTTCATATGCATATGAAAATTGGACAGTGAATAAGGAAGACAGTAGAAGAATTGATGCATTTGAGTTATGGTGTTGGAGAATATTGAAAGTGCCATGGGCTGCCAAAAGAACCAACAGATCTGTGTTGGAAGAAGTGCAGCCAGAGTGCTCCTTGGAGGCCAGGATGGCCAGACTTCGTCTCTCATACTTTGGACACATTATCAGGAGGGACCAGTCACTGGAGAAGGATACCATGTTTGGTAAAGTGGAGAGTCAGAGAAAAAGAGGAAGACCCCCAACAAGATGGGTTGGCACAGTGACAGCAGTGATGGGCTCAGGCATAGCAGTAATTGTGAGATTGATGCAGAACCGGGCAGTGTTTTGTTCTGTTGTGCATAGAGTCACTATGACTCGGTACTGACTCGATGGTACCTAACAACAACAAAACCGGTTGTTCCCTTGGACAAGTCCATGATTGGTAGCTTCTTATTTCAGCTAAAGAGAAGAAAGTATGGCAATCCATGCCTAAACCAGGGAAACTTGAAATATTGACTCAAGCCCAGCTACCAATTAACTTAGGATGGCTGTAGTTACACTCCTTCATGTGGGGGCCCCTAAACCCAAGCTGCAGAAACAAGTTGATTGTGTTGCTCTCTGCACGGTGTAGTCCAAACACTCCCACTCTGGCCAATACATCAAAAGAACACTAAGCCTGCCTCTTTGCACACAAAATAAAGAGTGCAATTCAAGTAATGAATTCTATGGATAATTCGAGTTTTTTAAAATCCCATTTTCTCTAATGATTTGGCTCTGACAAGACAAGTTAGGTGGAGTTGCCTGCTAAACTCTTCCCATGTTTTAGTCCTTTTGTGTCCTCATTCCCCTGGAAGAATTTGAAGAGCTCTGAGCAGACAGGTCCCTGGCGTGCCTGTGAGACTCTTATCTCAGATTTATTTTCTTAAATCCTCTGACAAGAGTAACAAGTGTGAACATTTGTCTCAACATGTAGCCACTGCCTTTATTTTCACTAGGAAACGTTTGTCTTCCAAATGCTAATGGCTTGAATTGCTTGTATTTACTTTCAGTTAGCCCCTCATGTGACCCAGGAGGACACACAGAGTTCTGAGCTGGGGGGACATGAAGGGATTATTTAGATCCTGTGCCTGTAAGTGACACTGTCCAGGACGGCTCTGGACGGTGAGCCCTGCTAAGGACAGGAAGCAGTTCCCCACCCTACTCACTCGGGCCAGGGAAGACATAGCTCTGGACAGTTGTGGAGAACAGAGCAATGCCTGAACCTGTGGTAAGGCCTGCTACGTTCATCCTTGGTGGCTCAATGGTTAAGCATTTGACTGCTAATTGTTAGGTTGGTGGTTCAGACATACTCAGTGATTTCACAGGAGGGAGACCCGAGGGTCTGCTTCCATAAAGATTGTTGTTAGGTGTCATGGAGTAGGGTCCAACCCCTAGTGACCATATGCACAATAGAATGAAACACTGCCCAGTCCTGTGCCATCCTCACAATGGGTAAGCTAGAGCCCATTGCTGTTGTCACTGGGCCAATCCATCTCTCTAGGATGATGGCCCTCTTTCTTGCTGACCCTCCATTTTACCATGCATGATGTCCTTCTCCAGGGACTGGAGACCCCTATCTCTAGGGCAGTTCTATTCCATCATGCGGGGGTTCCCTCGGGGCTGAAATCAATTCCACAGCACCCAACAACAATTTATGAGATTACAGGCGAATTCAAAAAGTTCAAAGAAAAATGAAATTGAAAGACAATGAAATTTTCCACAAACTTTTTGAAATCCTCTCAAATATTGTCAGCTACGACCTTGGAACAGTTCTACCATTCCCTATGAGTCAGAATCAGCTGGACAATGGTAGGTGGGTAATAAAGGCTCATTCATTCATTCAAATGTTTCTCAGGGGAGTTCCTGGTGGTATAAACGGTTACCATGCTTGGCTGCTAACTTAAAGGTTAAAGGTCTGAATTCATCCAGAAGTGCACCTTAGCCCGGAGATCTACTTCCGAAAGAGTCACCCACTGAAAACTACATGGAGTATAATTCTCCTCTGACACACTGGGGTGGCCGTGTGTAGTCGACGTCAATCTGATGACGACTGGTTTGGACCACGCCCCCGTCAATGGTGGCAGAGACTCACCCAGAGAGCTTGGTAAAGGCGCAGATTCTTCAGGCTCAGAAATAAGAAGCAAGTGGGTGATTCTCCCACATAGGTGGTCCCAGACCACACACTGATATAGCTGAGGCTTCAGAGATGAAAGATAAATTGGCTTCTATTTGTTTATGTCTGTCTCTCTCCTACGATCCTCTAGGCCAGGGGTCGGAGAACTTTTTCTATAAAGGGCCAGATAGTAAATAGTTAGGCTTTGCAGGGCCAGGGGCCACATACTCTGCCGTTGTAACATGGATGTATCCACAGACTCGTCAACTGGGTGTGGCTGGGGTCATGGCCGCACAGAACAGGCAGCAGCTGGATTCGGCCAAGGCCCAGAGGTTGCCAGCCCCTGGTCTAGAGCAGGACCTAATCTTCTGTGTCCTGGTAGCCCAACTCTAACTCAAAATGAGGCAGGTGGTACATGGTGGCGAAGGAGTGAGTGTATGACTGAATAAGGTCTTTGTCTAGGGGAGTATGCATTCTGGTGGGGGACACAGTGGAGTAATATCATTACTGTTACTGTTTTCAGAAGTCACTGTGCAGATACCTCCTCATAATGACACCATGTGACAGAGCAGAACTGCCACCACAGGATTCCTAGGCTGTAATCTTTATAGAAAGGAGCTCTGGTAGCGTAGTGGTTACAAATCAGACTGCTAATCTCATGGTCAGCAGTTCGAAACTACCAGCAGTTCCGCGGGAGAAAGATGAAGCTTTCTGCTCCCGTAAAGATTTACAGCCTTGGAAACTCGGTACAGGGTCGCTATGGGTCAGAATAACAACAACAATGTTTACAGAAGGGGTCCCGGTGTGGCGCTGTGGGATAATTCACTAGACCACAAGGTCGGTTGAACCTCAATGTAGGCAGTTCAAATTTATCAGCTACACCTCAGAAACCCCATACAGGGTCCCTAGGAGTCAGAACCAATTTGAAGGCACTTAACAACAACAACAACAAAATCATTACAAAGCAGATCACTGCATCTTTGTTGGTGAGTTCAAACCTCCCACTTTTTGCTTCGCAGCTGAGCACCTAACTGTTAGCACCACCAAAACTCCTAGTGTACTAAGGTTACACAGACCTGTGTTCTGTGCACTATGAGAACGTCAAGGCTGAAGGAACATCAGAAGTAGGACTTCCATAGTCAAACAACAAGAAAACAGGACTCCCAGATAAGTTAGAATTTCAGATGAACAATAATCAAATTATTTGGGATAGACTTATACTAAAAAGTTGTTGTTGTTGTTGTTAAGTGCCATCGAGTTGGTTCCAACTCATAGCGACACTGTATAAAGTTTCCGAGGAGCAGGTTTGAACCCCAACCTTGCAATTCAAATTGACTTTGATTTAATTCAAGTTTAACTGAGTGTCCTGTGTTTTGACACAGATCTGAGAAGGCTCACAACAGGACTGATGTTTGGGTGGGTCTGAAGGAGGAGAAGGAGTGTACCCAGAAAGTGTTCCAGGCACAGAAGGCTGCACCCACCACCACACAAACATCCTACACAAAGACAAGTGCAGGGGGCAGAATGGCTGGTGAGGGGTCTAATTCAAATACAGAGGCTTTGATCCCAGGACAAAGGGTCAGACTCAACCTTGCAGACAACAGGCAGGGACCCAGAGTTAAGCAGAGGACCTGGACTCTGTATCTAAAAGTGAAAACATTTTCTCTTAAGTTTTGTTAATAGGCCAATTCCTGGTCTTATTTTGACCTAGTACCTCTTGTAAGAGCCACATGGGTTGGATTGTCCTCAGTATGAACCTGCTGACTAACAGACACATACATAAAGTGATAATATAGTATTTTCCACCAAACAGAAAACATGTTACATCAGGAAGATGCTTTGTAACAGTCAGAGCTATGAGTTCATGTTCCACTCGGCAGGTTCCAAGCATCCCTGAGCCACCCTCTCTGTCTTCATTATTGTTAGATGCTGGCTTGAGGACCAAGTCAAGGAAGGACATTGAGAGCCCATACCAGGAATCCCAACCTGCCTTCTGGGTCTAGTTTGTCTTACAGTTTCTTTCCAACTGGAAGCCTGTCCCAAGTCACATCCTCATTGGTTGGTATGATCACGTGAAGTCATTGCTCTTCCAATCACAATCAAGCTTGAAGGAGACACAAAGTCAACTATTGGCTGTCTCTAGGAAGTAGAAGGAACCTGGCACTGACAACTACTTCTGGATCACTCCACTGTGCTGTGTGCCTCTTGTCCGTAGCCAGTGGAGGATGAGCTTGACTGAGGAAAGAATGAAGACAGACAGATAAATCTGCCTCTGAGGCCAGGGCAGAGCCAAACCTAGGGTGATGAAGGGCTAGCTTGTGGGACATTTCTGGGATAGAACCAGCAGGATATAGTCAAAAAAGATGGTGATGGGACAGAGGCTTTCTGGACAATTGTAACGTTTCTAGATTAGGAATCTTGACCACTGGACAGACTAGAAAGCACAAAAGAAGTCCCAAGTTTGGGGACAGGGAGAGAAAAGATGGTAAGTTGAATTTGAAAAGGTTCCTTTTGAGGGGCTTTCCCAACAGGAGAATAGTCTCAGTGAGCAATTGGAATTGTGTTTCTGAAAGTTAGATGAGAGAAGGAGTTGGCAGCAAGCAGCCTCAATATAGTTTCTGAAATCATGTGAATGGATGATACCACGGTGTCAGGAAATCATCGAAAAAGTGGAGAAAGTAGCTGGTAGTGGGTCTGAAAAGAACCCCCAACGTTACGGAATAACCAAGGGAAGAAGGAAGAAACAAA
>NW_006408521.1:51379790-51382143 GCF_000296735.1 Chrysochloris asiatica
ATCCTGATGCCATGTTTTTCTTCATAGAACCCAGCTTCTCGTATTATTTGCTCAGCATACAGGTTGAATAAGTATGGTGAAAGAATACAACCCTGGTTTAGAGAGAGAAAAAAAAAGGTAGATCATTTTGCCCTGGAAATTAATCAAGGAGAAAATAGCGCTAAAGAGAAAGAACGACAAGGAAACTAAACAATGACGTTGGATTTGACAGTTGGGCAGGTCCTGGTGGAAACCAAGCTGGCGTAGGCATAGCAGTGGGGATGAAAGACCTACCCAGCTGTGTACCTGAGCTCTGTCCTGTCAACATTTTGATTGATGTCAGATAAGGGCATTGCTTCAGCCTCTAATAAACATACATGGAACACCCACTAGGTGCCCAGCACATCCTAAACCAAAGCTTCACCAACCAGTGGATGAGATCAAGCTGGCAGAGGCTGCGCTTAATTCTGATGGGGGGCGGTGTGGGGGAAGGGAGGAGTGGTAGTTAAAACAATCAGAACATTTCAAGCTAGGACTAAGGCAGCCTACTGACAAGCCCAAGCTGTTTTTTGTTTTGTGGCCCATTGAATTATCAAATGATAGTAAATGCAGATTCAACCACTTCCAGGAAGCTGCCCATGTAAATTAGAAGAAAGTCTGAACAAGTGATTCTTTTTAATGGCAAGTAGCTTAATAACTCTTAAGCAGTAAAATAATTCATTTTTGTTAACATTATTGCCACACAGAACTCCTTTAGAAAATGCTTTATGGAAAATGTAATCTGATTTGTAACTAATATATCAATCAGCTCACAATAAATTTTGTTTCTAGGCTACTGAAGCAGTCTCTTTAGTAGATAAAGTATCCTCCCGGTAACATTGTTAACAGGATGAACTCTCTTTGTAGTCCAGTTTCCAGTAGAGAGAAAGACTTGAGAGTCTGAGTGCCGCCAGTTCAAATCCCAGGCTGGCCATTTCCCAGCCACGTGTCTCAGGGGGGGATTGTTCAATTTCTGGGTCTCAGTTTCCTTCGTGGTGACTGGCCATAATATCTATCTCACAGGGTTTTTATAATTTTATTAAATAATACAGCAACCGATCCATGACCTACACTATATACTGTTGTCATAACGAACATTAGCTGTAATTAGTCTCAGACACTAAGACAAGCAGAGCCTCAGTCTAGTTCCTGGGTGAGGTTTTCCGGAAAGCTCCAAAGACAATATTGAGTACAGTGCTCCAGGGCAATGAAAAAATGAAGAGATGGCTAAGAACGACGTTCTGTTGGCATTAAAACCAGGTAGGGCATATCAGCCCAAGTGGACCTGTAGTTGTTACTGGAACCCTCACCTGGATCGGATTGTCTTCTTTCCCCTCACCTGGGGCATGGGTGGACCATGCAAAGCACAGGTGTGAGCTATCTTGCCAGGTGTCACAGTCAAGGTTGGAGACAGCCCACTCCAAGCTGGCATCCCCACAGGAATGTGCTCAGTCCCTCCATTCACAGCTGAAGCTCTTCTCCCACCCACACCTGATGAAGCAGGTGTTTCATTGGAAGGTACTAGGTTGGGGAGGTTCCCAAAGGCAGCCCTTGAGCATAGCAATGAGGTAACCTTGGTTCCAGATTCCAAATCCCAACAACCAATGAACCAACACCCACAGGCATCTCGGGGCCAAGCCTGCTCCCCAAAGACACACTGCTGTTACCTTTACCAGTGAAGGAAACGGAGATTGGGGGTGGGGAGTCAAAGCAAGATGCTTTTTGTTGTTTAAGGGAGACAGCCAAATTCTATGAGGCAGAATCCTGGGAGCATTCCAGCAGCCCCCGTTGTTTGTTTTTAATTCTCCTAACTTCTCAGCTCTGGTAGTGTAGTGGTTACGAATCGGGCTGTGAACCTTAAGGTCAGCAGTTCGAAACTACCAGCCGCTCCGTGGGAGAAAGATGAGGCTTTCTACTCCCGTAAAGATTTACACCCTCGGAAACCCTGTACAGGGTCGCTATCGGTCGGAACCGACACTTAACAACAACAACAACAGCAAGGTGTATAATGGATGATGCTTCACATTGAGGGAGAAAGAGAGGCAGGGAGGGAGGGAGAAGGAAACAGAGACAGATGTGACTGAACTCCCCTCAGGGGAGTTCTCATCTAGTTGGAAGATGAAGCAAGCATTGAAAGAGGGCTTAGCAAAAGCAAGGACCCACAGAGAGCTGATATGCATGATGCAGGCACACTAGTTTTTGGATTAATCCAATATCTGTGTTTACAGGGAAAGATAGTCTAGAAAATGAAGTGATCTGTGTCCGGCTGTTGTCCAGTGCCTGCCCTGTCCTGGGTTGGACCAACAGCAGCAGCCCTGAACTGCTGGGTACATGA
>NW_006408521.1:51382328-51391077 GCF_000296735.1 Chrysochloris asiatica
GCCTGCCCTGTCCTGGGTTGGACCAACAGCAGCAGCCCTGAACTGCTGGGTACATGAGCCATGATAGTCCCCAGTTAGAAAATGAAGCAATCCCAAGTGATCACACTCTGAAGTATCCGCCATCTGAGGGCACCTGGGAAAGCTGGGAGGAGTACAGTGTTAGCACTTAACTGCTAACTGAAAGGCTAGCAGTTCAAACCTACCAGCTACTCCACTGAGAGAAACTGTGGCAAGCTGCTTCCACAAAGATTCTGTTGTTAGGTGTCAACTCACAGCACCCCTATGGACAGTAGAACAAAACCCTCCCCAGTCCTGCCTCATCCCCACAATCATTGCTATGGTTTACCCCAATGTTACAACCCCAGTGTTACTCCGTCTCGCTGAAGTCTTCTTCTTTTTCTCTGACCCTGAAGCCTGCTATCCTTCTCCAGGGATTGGTCCCTCCTGATAGCCCGTCCAAAGTACATGAAGATGAAGTCTTACCATATTGACTTCTAAGGAACATTCTGGCTATACTTCTCCTAAGACTGATTTGTTCGTTCTTCTGACAGCACATTCAACACAACTGAAATGCATCAATTCTTCTTGCATCTTCCTTATTCATTATCCAGCTTTTTCATGCCATTTTTTAAGAAATAGATTGCTAAATCCTTCCTAGTTTGTCTTAGTTTGGAAGTTCCATTGAAATCTCTCCACCATGGGTGACCCTGTGGCTATTTCAGAGGCTGGTGGCATAGCTTCCAGAATCACAGCAACACACAAGCCACCAAAGTATGACAAACTGACAGACAAGTGGTGGTTTATACAGATCAAAGCCTTGAGAACCAGCTGGGGGACTTCTACTCTGTGATGAATCAGAAATCAACTTCAAGACAATGGGGTTGGTTTGGATGGAAGGAAGACAGGAGTGGGAGGGGAACATGTGAATCAGAAGCTGAGAGCACATCTGAAATCACTATCACTTTGATTTCATTCTGGACACAAGTGTTGCGTTTATTTTTATATCATCCAATGACAAAGGCGGGCATAAGATTTTTACTTGATGAAGGGGCCGTGTGTTTTAAGAGGTAGAGGAATGTGTGGATTCATGAAGAGGAGAAGAGTTAATGAATTATCATCTCCAGAGAAAGACCTGTGTCTTCAAAGAGCCCATTGAATGAATAAACAAACACATGGATGAAGCAAGTTCAGGTGTGCTGTGCATTCAGGCATCCGGGTGGAGAGAAGGTGATGTATTAAAAGATGAGGTTTAATCTCAGAATGGGCTTCTAAAGATGCAATATATAAGGAGGAGACAGGAGCAGGTATCGTTTCTAACAGGCACGCTAGTGGCACAGTGGTCAAAGCACTCTGCTGCTACTGTAAGGTTGACAGTTTGAACTCAATGGCTGCTCCGAAAGAAAGAGAGAGCAGTCTGCTTCCATAAATAAGACAGTGTTGGGAAGCTCATAAGACAGTTCTGCTCTGTCCTATCGGGTCGCTAAGAGTCGGCATTGGACTGCAGTGAGTTTGGGATTAAAACCTTTTCTTTTCTTTAATCATCTCTGACAAGCCAGTCGTAGATTTCTTTCTAGCCTTCCTAAAAAGCACTTGCGGACAAGTGTTTCCAGTCTGCACAGGGTAACTTGGGGCTGTGTCACATTTAACAAGAAAGAGTCAGCTGTTGTTAAAGTTTTGTGTCAACTTGAATGAACCAGGATTCTCAGCAGTTTGACAGTTGGGATGTAGTCATTCCCATGAGGTGATTTGATGTGATAAACCAATAAGGTAATTAGGGTGAGATATATTCCTTAATTCTCTTATTGACGCTGTAGGATCAGCACTGGTCTGTGAACCACAAGGTCAACAGTTCAAACCCACCAACTGCTCCTTGGAAACCTATATGGGGTCGCTTGAGTTGGAGCCAACTCGATGGCACTTAACAACAACAACATACCACACTTTGAGTCCTGGTGTGGCATTGTAGGATAAGCACTGGATTACAATCACAAGGTCAGCAGTTCAAGCTCACAAGACACTCCTTGGAAACCCTATCCAGTGTCCATATGAGTGTGAACCAACTCTGTGGCACTTAACAACAACAACATTCCACCCTTAATTCCATACCACCCTGATCAGACTTACGGGAGACCCCCAGAGGTGGCATACAATGCCTTTATCTTAGAAGAGATAAAAGGAGAGAGACTTGAGCCGAGAGAGGGACCTACCACCACTAAGACAGAAGAGCTGAGAGTGGAATGTGTCATCTGGGTCAGGACTCCCCCTGCACTGTGGAGCTCCTAGGTCCAGAAGAAGATTGACACCAACACACATGGAGAACACCAAGGAATGTTGTGCCTACAGATGCTGAAAGGGGACAAGAACCTTTCTCTCCTCCTAAATTTTTGGTTGTTAAAGCCATCCACTTGTGGTATCTCCGTTATGGCAGACTCAGATAACTGGACAGCTGTGGACAGAAGGAAACATCATAGTTGATCTTGGCATTTTCTGACTCATGGTGACCCACGTACAGCACAACAAACGTTGGCCAGTCCTAGCATAGGGGTTATGAGTCAGGCTGTTTGAAACTACCAGCCTTTTCACTGGAGAAAGATGAGGCTTTCTGCTCCCATAAGGATTTACAGCCTTGGAAATCCTACGCAGGGTCGCTATGAGTCGGAACCAACTCCACAACACACCACCACCACCATGCCACCTTCAAAATCACTGGAACCACTGTAGTAGTCACTGCATATTTCGAGTGCCTTCCAACCTACGGGGTTCGTCTCCCAGCATTTTATGGACAATATTCTATTGCAATTCAGAAGTTTTCCATTGGCTCATTTTTCATAGATAACCAGGCCTTTCTTCCTAGTCTATCTTCATCTGGAAGCTCCATTGAAAAATGTCCGCCATGGGGGACCCTGCTGCTATTTGATGTACCAGTGGCATAGCTTCCAGCATCACACCAACACATAAGCCTCCACAGCATAACACACTGACAGATGGACGGTATAGAAGGAAAACAGACTTGAGAAATCCAGTGATAAGGGTCTCGTGGTCTCCAGGGGCAGGGAGCCCACCAGAAGTGTGTCTCTGGGTCTAGGGGACCAGGGGAACAAAGCAGGACATAGCTGACAGGAACCTGTCTTTGGATAGTCTGAGACCCATAAGTGTAACACATCTTGGTTTTGCGGTAACAGAATTTAAAACAAACTTTTTTCTTCCACTTAGAGAGTTGAACCCTGAGCAAAAACAACACAATGTCATCAAAACCAACGTCTAAACACCACTTGAGAGGGGCTGTGCTAGGCACATGCTTTCCCAGGACCTAGGAGAGTTCACAGACGGTGAAGTCTGACTGGACAGAAACCCTCCATTTCATTCACTGGTCTCTGCTTAGAAAGTCTGACCATCTGTCACTGCACAATGGGACCTGCTGGCAGTTGTCCTTTTGCACCCACCCAGGTGTACCGTGGAGCGTGACTGGGGTGGATGGTACATGTGCAGAAGCCCTTGGAGAAAGTGCCTGACCGTGAGGAGGATGGAGGGTTTGGGACAAGAAATAAAAGAGCACATGTTTTATTTGATGACCATGTTGTTGTTGTCAAGTGCCGTCGAGTCATTTCTGACCCATAGTGACCCTGTATAGGGTTTCCAAGGAGCAGCTGGTGAGCTTGAACCACCGACCTTGCAGTTCAAATGACTTTATAATCTGACGCATTAGCCCACAGCACCACCCGAGCCTCTAAAGGGGTTCAACGCAGGAGAAAGTGGGCTGACAGGAGATACTTTTAAGACAAACAAGCAAGACGTTTATACAGCAGTGATGCCCAAACCAGAGTACCATCAGAATCACATGAAGAACTTGCTGAAAGAGACAAACCCAGGCCTTATCTCAGGGATCTGCCCCTGCATGGTTGGTGTGGTTCCCTCAGAGTGCATATCCCGAAGAGCTTCGGGTGACTTCTTCTGAAACCAGCACTCTATAGGGAAAGACAGGGATTGGGGTGGGGAGATAAAGGCTCTGGGAGGTCAGACAGGGGGCTCTTATCAATGGGAAATGAGGGCTGGGCCCAGATACCCTAGGATGTTTCTCCCCCTTACAGCTCTATGATCCAAGGTTGTAACCAGCTCTTGAGTTCCATGGTGGCTGCTGTGATGGGAAAGAGCTGGAAGAACATTCTGAGCACATTACATCAACAAGACACTAGATTTGGAAGAAGACAGAAGACATGAAGTGAGAGAGATGGTTGCTAATGTCAGACAGATCTTGGTTGAAAAAAGAGAATACCAGAAACAGAGATTACCTGTGTTTTATTGACAATACAAAGGTATTCAATTGTGTGGTTCATAACAAACTATAGACAACATTTCGAAGAATGGAAATTCCAGAACTTTTCATTGTGCTCATGTGAACCTACATATAACCCAAGAGATAGTCTCTCTCAAACAGAACAAAGGATGTTGTGTGGTTTAAAATCAGGAAAGGTGTGTGTCAAAGTTTATCCTTTCACCACGCTTATTCAATCTGTATGCTGAGCAAAAAATCCAAGAAGGTGGATTATATGGAGAAGAACATGACATCGGGATTGGAGGAAGACTCATTAACCACCTGCAATAGGCAGATGATACAATTTTCTTGCTGAAAGGGAAGAGGACTTGAAGCACTTGCTGATGAAGACCAAAGAGCACAGGCTTCAGTATGGATTACACCAGAACATCTAAAGATACAATGAGAGCATTAACTAGGGTTGATTCAGTTTGGATATTCTAAGGAGATAAAGAAAACCTCCTGATCCAAACACTTCTCCTTACCTCATCCAACCACCACTAAAACCTTCACAACCGGACCAATGATAAAGGGAGAAAAGATGGATGCAAAGAATTTAATTTTACTTAGATTCACAATCACCACCCATAGAATAGCGATCAAGAAATCAGACCACCTAGTGCAATTCTGCCTGCCACAAGTCTGCAGTAAGAGACCTCTTTAAATGTTGAAAAGCCAAGATTCCACATTTCAATTAGTATTCTCAATCATGTGAAAGCTGGACAATGAATAAGGAAGACTGAAGAAGAGCTGATTCTTTTGAATTGTGGTGTTGACAAAGAATATTAAATCTCCCATGGACTACTGAAAGAATAAACAAATCTGTCTTGGAAGAAGTACAGTCAGAATGCTCTGTAGAAGTGAGAATCCACAGGAAATATTGATTCGCAGAATTCAGGAAAGCATTGTACTGATGATTACAGTTATAGGAAAATGAACACAGATGAAGAGACACATAGTGAGGTGTAGCAGCGTTCCCAATGGGAAACTTCCATGTCCCCAAAAGGTCACCTACTCTCACATAAGGAGCCCTGGTGGCGCTGTAGGATAAGCACTGGACTGCTAACCTCAAGGTTGGTAGTTCAAACTTACCAGCTGCTCTGGAGGAGAAAGATGAGACTGTCTGCTCCCATACAGATTTACCCTATACAGGGTCACTGTGAGTCAGAATAGACTCAATGACAGGGAATTTGGTTATGACTTTACCCTCTCAAATGCACTGATGTCATCTACCAGGAAGCCCATGTAACCTCTGTGGTCAGAGACTTTACTGTGACCTTATCACCTTGGCATAACTGGTTGAACTCAATTTGCAACTTCACTGGCCTGAGATAAGGAGCCTGGTAGCATAGTGGGTTAAGTGTTGGGCTGTTGACCAAAAAGTCAGTGGTTCAAACCCACCACCTACCACATGAGAGAAAGACGAGTCCATAAAGATTTGTTGTTGTTGTTAAGTACCATCAAGTTGGTTCTGACTCATAGCAACCCTGTGTAGGATTTTTGAGGAGTGGCTGATGGGTTTGAACCACCAACCTTGCAGTTATCAGTCCAGTTGTTTGTGCTACAGCATCACAGCAAGAATCCATAAAGACCCCATAAAGATTTACAGCCTCAGAAAGCCTATGGAGCAATTCTGCTCTTTCCTATGGGGTAGGCATAACAAGACAGCAGTGGAGAAGTGGGCTTGGTTTTGGGTTGCTTGGTCTGGAGACCTCATCAAAGACACTTCTATCACTGAGGACAAGGACAAAGACCAATTCTTTGGGTAAAGTTAATTCTTTCCCACACCCTAACTCAACCCACTGCTCCTCCAATGTGGGAACATCATCATTTCTTCCGATGAATTACTTCAGGTGACATCTATGTGAGGTTTACAGTTAGGTCCAGTTGAGAAAATTATCTGTAAACACCATAATGATTCATTGCAGCAAGAAGCATTCACTTTGGAGGGGTCTGATTGGGTGGGACGGGGTGGGGCGGGACAGGGCAGAGTCTCCCCAGTTGGCTCACTCACCTGCAGACCACTGGGATGCTCAACAGGTGTATTAATATTGTAAGTTAGATGTAAATATAACGTGACTTAGCTTTGTGGATGGACAGAATTTCATCTCAAGGAACATTTATGGAGTTCCTATTATAAGGCAAAAAAACACAAGGAGCCCTTGTGGTATGGTAATGAAAGTGCTCAGCTGCTAACCCAAGGTCAGTGGTATGAACCACTAGCCCCTCCAAGGAGAAAGATGTGGCAGTCTGCTTCAGTAGAGATGGCAGCTTGGAACCCTTAGGGTAGTTCTCTCCCCTACACGGCTGCTGTGACTCAGAATCAGTTCAGCAGTTCATGGTTCATCAAGTGATTTGTCTAAGCCTCAGTTTCCACATCTGCAAACCAGGATAATAAATGGGTACACTAGTTCTCCCATCACAGTGTTGTTACTGAACATGGAATCATTTACTCCTCATAAAGCACAGGACAGGAAGCACATTCCCTCTGCTTGCCCATTCTCTTCATAGTGATTAGCACCAGGTAGCACAAGAATTCTTACCCATCTGTCATATTGTCATACTGTAGTGGCTTTCGTGTTGCTGGAAGTTATGCTACCAGGATTTCAACTTATGGACAGATTTCAGTGGAACTTCCAGACTAAGACAGACTAGCAGGAAAGAGTAGGGAATGTACTTCCACAAATTGCTATTGTTGTTAAATGTTGTCTAGTTGATTTCGACTCATAGTGACCCTGTATAGGGTTTCCAAGGAGTAACTGGTGGGTTTGAACAGCTGACCTTGTGGTTAGTAGTCCAGTGCTTATCCTATTTTGTTGTTGTGAAGTGCCGTCGAGTCAGTTCTGATCCATAGCAACCCTGTACAGGGTTTCTGAGGAACAGCTGGTAAACTTGAACTGAAGACCTTGCAGTTCAAACTGCTTTGCAGTGTGGTGCATGAACCCACAGTGCCACACTAGGACTCCGCTTATCCTATAGGACCACACAAAATTAGCCAATGAAAATCCTATAGGCCACAGCATATTGTTCAATGCAAGTATAATGCTAAAAGAAATTCCCCTAGATTAGAAGGGGCTCAAAAAACTAGACAGTGAATAAGGAAGACCATAGAAGAATTGATGCTTTTGAGTTATGGTGTTGGAGGAGAATATTGAAAGTGTCATGGGCTGCCAAAAGAACAAACAGATCTGTGTTGAAAGAAGTGCAGCCACAGTGCTCCTTGGAGGCCAGGATGGCCAGACTTCGTCTCTCATACTTCAGACATAGTGTCAGTAGGGACCAGTCGCTGGAGAACGATATCATGTTTGGTAGGGTAGAGTGTCAGAGAAAAAGAGGAAGACCCCCAGTGAGATGGATTGGCAAAGTGGCAGCATCAATGGACTCAAGCATGGCAACAATGGTGAGGTTGGCCCAGGATCGGGCAGTGTTTCGTTCTGTTGTGCATAAGGTCGCTGTGAGTCGGTACCAACTCGATGTCACCTAACAACAACAAAATACACAGTGACCACAAAACTTATTTGTGTGTACCAATGATCATAGAGATAGCTCATTCTCTTGTACATCAGATTTCCATGAGTTGGAACCAACCCAATTGTAAGTAACAGCAACACTACAATAAATGTTTGCTGATAATGAAAGTGTGAAATAGGGTTGGTTGAGATTGGTTATTATGTGGCGATGAAGAAGACCCACCCAGCCACTACCACCACCAGCAACAACTGCTACTTAGAGCTCATATTGTTCTTTCCATGAAAAAGCAGAGGACGGAAGGCGGCTAGAACGTTGAGCATCTTCACATAGGTTGATTTCAGTCACTTTTCTCTGGTCTGAAGTGACCCCAAGAATCAGAGGCCCTCATGTGGTGGACTGAGGGTCCAGAGCCTGAACATGGGATCAGCCTGGGTCACAAATCTGTCCACCTGCCACCCTGGGTCTCAGGATGCTCAGACATTTTGACTTTCAAAAATCAACAGAAAATATAAAGGTAGATGTTTTGTAGCAAAAGGAATGAAGTGGTTGACTCTGCAGTCCAGGAGCGGAGGCCCCTGGGACCATCAAGTGAGAAGAGCAGAATGCGGGGCCCTACCCAGAGAAACAGTGACACCAGAGATGGAGGCAGAGACGATGACGTGGAGAGATGGAGCGTCTGGGGACTTTAGACCCAGAGAGGGAGAGGGGCTGTGTGCTGACGACTGGGGGGGCAGGCTTGTAGGGTATACCCTTTGGTTGGTTGATGATGCATGGAGGGGATTGTAACCATGGCAATGTAATGATATACGATAGGATGAATGTAAAGCGAATGTTCTCCCATGTAAGCTATCACATGATTCACAATAAAACAGTTTTAAAAAAAAGATAAAAAATAAAATCGACAGAAGCAATTTCATATCCCTGTTGACACGGCTAAGAAAAATCGAAATGTTCATGTGTCAGTAA
>NW_006408521.1:51392237-51410566 GCF_000296735.1 Chrysochloris asiatica
AGTGGATTTCTTCACTTAACAGCAATGGAATGATCTGGGTTTGTTTTTCTTGCTGCCTATGATTATTTCTTGGAGGTATAACCCAAGCTGTCTCTAACTGTTGACATTAGGCTAGTGGCCTTTTCATTTTAAAACAAAAATGTCCAGTTTTGGGATTTAGACTTTTGCTTTAAATGGTCACTGGTCATTATATCCATAATTAGACCTTGTTCTGGAATGCACCAAAAGCATCCTGGATCAGTTACAGAGTCTGTAGAAACCACGAGAAAACGGAACACATCAGCAATGGTGAGATTTTTCTGGGCTGGCACAGAAAAGCTCAGTTCATGGAATATAAATCAGCAACCCTACACTCCAATTTCCAACCATCACTTGTAGCATGATTATACAAGTAACCCATAGGAACGTCAAGTCAAAAACCATGGTTTGTTTGCCAGAAGGAAGCCAAACCTTCAATTCTGTGGTAACTGCCACCTAGAGATATAATTACACAAGTCACTATCATCTTTCTACTAAAAGGAAGAGGGAACGAGATCATCTTGGCCAGCTTCCATATGAATAAACCACTTTAGGTCTAATGCCAAGGCAAATATCAAATTCCTAAGGGTGTTCATATTTGGAAACTTCAAAACGAAAACTTCAGAGGCTGATAGGAACATTGACATGTTGGTAGTATGCCGTCCCCAATTTATCTACATATTGCCTCAAAAGTGGCTTCTGCAAACACTGCCTCCCTTGTTAAGAAAGGAATTTTGTCTCAAAGAAACCGATTGCTTTATACGGCCTAACTATGGAAGATTTCAAGAAGAGTTCAAACAATTGGTGAATTATTGGTTCTCCCTGTTGGATCTCCTCATGGTCTCAAGGAATCAGTATGAGTAAGAAAGGGCTTCAAAAAGTTCTGAGAAAAATTCCATGATCTTCTCATGCCATTTTTCCACACACTTTTTGATGTGCCCTCACATGTGTAACTGAAGGCAGACACAGATCATTTTTTAGAAGGATCAGATAAGGTATTAATTACTAAGACAGTTGGGTAGGGGTGATAGTTATTTCCCAGTGTGACTACTAATTCTTAAGACGTAAATGGGACATCTAGAACTAGAGGAAGAGTCATAAAGGGCTCATGCTGACTCTTCCGGATCATAAATGTCCCACTGCAATGTCACTGGAGTCTTGGTGTCCACTGTAGGATAATGCACTGGACCACAGGTCAGTTTAAACCCAAGGTCAGTGGTTCACACTCACCAGTCACTTCTCGGAAACCCTATACAGGGTCTTCATGAGTCGGAACCGACTAGAAGACACTTGACAATGACAACAACAATTTCACTATGGCACAAATTTGCTTAAAAAGAGAAAAGTGTGCTGAAATGAACAGTTGACTATGCAAAGCCATCTATGTTGAAACTTCCTCAGACAATGTCCTATCACTTTACTTTCTTACCAACATGGATCAGTCATCCCCTTCATCCAACATAACACCAACGCATCTAACCATAAACTTATGTCATGCTTACATATGACTGTCATAGGTGAGCCAGAAAAACAAATAGGCAGTTTCTTAAAAAGGTAAACATAAATTTAGCCAGCAAGTCCACTCCTAAGCTTGTACCCAAGAGTAATGAAAATATATGTCCACCCAAGACTTGTAAGTAAATGTTTATGGTTGCATCATTCAGAACAGTGAAAAACATTCAGGTGTTCACAACCTAATGATTTGATGAGTAACACACCATATCGTTAGACTATGGGGTATCATTCTGCCATTAAGAGGAACAAAGGCTGATACATGCTACCACATGGATGGAGCTCAAAAACGTCATGCTAAGTGAAGAAAGTCAGACACAAAAAGCCACACATGGCATGACTCCATTTAGATGAAATATCCAAAAACTACAGATTCAAGTATAAATAATCTTTCCCAAAATATGAATAATCATTCCTCTTATCTTTTCATACTTAAGTTTAGCACCCAAAATAAATCATTTCCTTGAACCCAAATGAAAAATATAAACATATTTACTAGTATCTACAAAACAAAATTTAACTAACTAAGCCATTCTACTTAGTTACACATGATTACTTACATGGGTGATGTGGAAGGCAGTTAAAATATATGTATACCTTCTTTTTTTCTTTTCAACTGCCTTCCCCATCATGCAAGTAACAAAGTATCTACACTCTACCCAGAGAAGAATTCTCCTTTCCTTCCCACTCCTGCTAAACATCATAGAATGTTTATTATAGAATGAGAACCTATTCTTGAGTTTTTACAGTATTGGTCACATACATGATCTGCACATTTTGGGACATCTAATCTCACTCAGGACTCTTGGTATAGCACTGGAGGATCAGCACTGGACTGCAAACCACAAGGTCGGCAGATCAAACCCATCAGCTGCTCCTTGGAAACCCTTATACAGGTCACTAAGAGTCAGAACTGACTCGACAGCACATAATAACAACCACCATCTCACTCAGCATAATGAGTCCTTTAGGTTCCTCCACGTTATGCGTTGTTTTGCAGACTCACCATTGTGCTTCAGTGTCGTGTAGTATTCCATTGTGTATATGAACCAAAGTTTCTTCAACCATTCCTCTGCTGATGGGCATCTAGGCTGTCTCCAGCTTATGACCATTGTGAATAATGTGGCAATGACATCTAGTGGTGTCATGGTTCTGACTTCCTGAGGATATATATCAAGTAGATACATTGCTGGGTCATACGGTAGTTCTGATGTTTCAATATACTCTCAAAATTCCAAATATTGAGAGAAACAAACAAACAAACAAAACCCAATGATAATAGAACCATTATCTCTTGCTTTCTAAAACGTTTGCTCCAAATCTTAATGACCAAAACTTCAACTTCTCAACTTGGGACTCCTCTGCAGTAATGTTAAGAAGCAAGAAAGGTTAGGCATGCCAAACTCTCCCTGAACTATCAAAGAACCAAAAATAAATCTCAAACCGCTTCTCAAGTGTGGTTTCTTTCCACTCTGGGTTGAAAAATGGCTACAGATTGTACTCAGATTTTCCAAACCATAAATCTCTTTCAAGCCAGGACTGGGCATGTACATTTTTAGTCTCAAAAAATATTTTTGTCAGAAAAAGATGACGCAAGGAGTCAGAGAGCTGTGGTGGCCATCTCTGTGTCACCTGGACTGCAGAGCTGGCTGGTAGCTGGAACCCAGAGCTGCAAATATAAGGTCATTAGAGGTCGGAGTGGGGGAGAGATTTAGAAAAATGCATACAATCCAATCAAAGCAACATACATCAAGAGCCATAAAAATGGTTTTATCCTTTGGGTCAGCGAGCTTGTTCTTAGGAATTTAGTCTTTAAAAAAAAAAAAAAAAACCACTGCAGCAGAAAACGTGTAACAATGAAAGACTGGAGGCAACCTAATCAGACAGCAATAGGGACTGGTGAATTACATATGGCTCATCCTTGTGATGGAAAAGTATGTTTCCCAGCAGACTGTCAATGCCATCTCTATAGGACATAAAAATCGACCTAGATGATAATAAGTATGCAAGCAAATGTGTGTTTATGAAAAAGAACTAGAAAGGACGACATATAAGTGCACATCACTGGGTAGTATGGTGGACCGACTCATCCTTTCTATAGCTTCCCAAATGGCTGAATGTTCTTAGGCAGTCTTCTTTAAAAACAATTAAGTCAACAGTATAAATTTCTGAGAAACAGTTCTATTCATCAATGTATACTATAACTACCAGTTGTGATTTTACTTGGTGTCCTGGTGTAGCACTACAGGATAATGTTTGAACCGTAATGTTGACGGTTCAAACTCACCAGCTAGCTACACCTCAGAAACCCAGGGTCACTACAAGTCGGAACCAACTCGGTGGCACTTAACAACAGCAACAATGCTTTTACTTGGAAAGTGTGGTGGCTCTGTAGGGTAAGCACTAGAGCCCACCAGTTGCTCTTCAAGAGAAGGAAAAGGTTTTCTGCTCTCGCAAAGATTTACCTACACTATTCATGGCAAATAGTCATCAGGAGTGGTGCAAACAGTTACATGCTCACATATTAGCAAAAAGGCTTGTGGTTCAAATCCACCCAGAGAAGCTTTGGAAGACAGGTCTGGTGATGTACTTCTGAGAGGTCACAGTCATGGAAACCCCATGAAGCAGTTCTATTCTGCACACAAAGGGTCATCATGAATTTCCACAGCAACCCTAACAACAGACATCAGAGACTCCCAACCCCCAAGTCCACCCTGAATCAATAGGCAGGAAAATGATACACGGCACTTTAAGTGAGATTCAAACCATGACTCCGTGATGAACTGTTTACTGTTGCTAGCGGCTGTCACGCCAACCTCCAACCCATGGTGACTCCACATGGCACTGAGTCAGAGCACTGTGAGTGTTCAGTGGCTGATATTTTTAGAAGTAGATGGGCAGGTCTTTCTCCCAGATCCACCTTAGCCTGGACGTTCCGTGGAAGCCTAGTCAATGTCACAATAACATGCCAGCCTGATGGTAGCTGCACATGCAGTTCATTGGCTGGGAATCGAACCCAAGTCTCCTGGACAGAAGGTGAGAATTCTACCACTAAACTACCATTGCCATCGCATGATAAATTTAGAGAATATTTTTTCTGGACAAAAGATATCGTAACAGAGGCTCACTCCCGCTTGCTTACCGAACCCCACCCTTTCATTTGCTAATATATTTTTTTTCCCCATTAAATTTCGACTCCACCTCTTGGGAGAAAATTGTATGGGAGGAAGTTCAGAAGTTCCTGGAATGTGGTAACTGTGCCTAGTCTGCTGAGCCTCACATGCTAACTCAGCCTTACCCAAGATGACTGCTCCTCATGGGTATCCCCAAGTGCTCCCCTAAGAATGACCATGCCAGGGGAAACCATGGACTGGACGGTGGGCCTAGTGGTCACCATGCAGAATCCCGAGGCCTTCGCCCTACACACAAGGAGGTGTTTCACATAAATGTCCCTGTGGTGCCAAATCACAGAAGATGTCAATGATGATTGTCAAATGAGGGACGAGAGAAGAAAGAATGGCTGACGGGGGAAAGGAGACAGGAGAGGGAACAGTGACCCACCACTGGGTCCCAGAACAGCATCCTCACAGGCCAGTTGACCGATCCTTCATTGACATTCATATAAATCAAAATAAAAGCAAAGTTATCAAAGTTCCCGACTCGCCAAGTTATATGAATGCCTTGGTAATATTTCAGGCGCTTGTTGTTAGGGATTTGACTGTGTTCTTCAAGGCTATGTGTTGGAACCCTGGTCCCTGAGGCTGTGGAGATGATCCTGTTTGGAAATAGAGTTTTTCTTCTACTTACAAATAGGACTGTGAACCACAAGGTCAGCAGTTCGGAACTACCAGCTGTTCTGTGGGAGAAAGATGAGGCCTTCTACTCCTGTAAAGATTTACAGCCTCAGAAACCCTGTACAGGGTTGTTATGAGTCATAACCGACTCCAAGGCACTTAACAACAACAACAACAACGTGTTTATTCCAAAGAGCAGTGACACAAGGGAATGCAGAAATCATCAATAACATCAATATCACATCCAAGTAAATTTTTACTGAAGATCATTCAAAATGGCTGCAACAGTACATCAACTACTAGAAATTTCAAGTGAATTCAGCATTAGAAGACATGGAATAAAGGATATCATTGCTGACATAAGATGGATCTTGGCTGAAAGCAGAGAATGCCAGAAAAGTATCTACTTGTGCTTATGGACTATGTAAAAGCTTTCAATTGTGTGAATCATGACAAGCTGTGAACAACACTGTGGAGAATTCCAAACACTTCAATGCACTCATGACTAACAGGCAGTTGTTAGAGCAGAACAAGGGAATCCTGAATGGTTTAAAATCAGGAAAGATGTGCGTCAGGCTTGTATTTTCTCACCCTACGAATTCAATCTGTATGCTGAGCAAATAATTCAAGGAGCTGGATTATATGAAGAAGAATGTGGTGTTAGGATTGGAGGAAGACTTCTTAACAGCCTGAGATATGCAGATGATACAACCTTTCTTGCTGGAAACAAAGAGGTCTTAAAATACTTACTACTGATGAAGATCAAAGACTATAGCCTTCAGTATGGATTGCATCTCAATGTAAAGAAAACAAAAATCCTCACCATTGAAATAATAGATAGCATCATGATAAATGGAGAAAAGACGGAAATTGTCGAAGACGTCATTTTGCGTGGATCTACAGTCGACTGACAATCAACACTGGAAGTAGAAGACAAATCAAATAATGTGTTGCGTTAGGCAAATCTGTTGCACAAGACCTCTTTAAAGTGTTCAAGAGCAAAGACATCACATGAAGGACTAAGGGGAAGCCAATCCAAGCTGTGGTTTTTCAATAACCTCATATGCATGTGAAAGTTGGGCAATGAATGAGGAAGCCCACAGAAGAATTGATGCATTTGAGTTAGGGGGTTGGAGAGGAATGTTTAAAACACCATGGACTGCCAGAGAACAAACCAATCTGGGTTGGAAGAGGAACAGCCAGAGAGCTCCTTAGCAGTGAGGATGGCGAGACTTTCGAGATAGTATCAGGAGGGATCAGTCTTTGGAGAAGGATATCATGCTTAGTAAAGTGGAGGATCAGCAGAAAAGAGGAAGACCCCTAACGGGATGGATTGACACAAGGGGAGCAAGCAGGGGCTCAAGCATAGCTATTGTGAGGACAATGGTTTTGCTCTGCTGTACATACATAGGGTCGTTATGAGTCAGAGTCGACTCGACGGCACCTAACAAGAACAGCCTGATAATGATGTCATATGTCATAGCAGTATAGGGTAGGGCCTAAACCTTATCCTAGTGGTTATGAATCGATCTGCAAACATCAAGTTCACCAGTTCAAAACGACCAGCTGTTCCACGGGAGAAAGATGAGGCTTTCTGCTCCTATAAAGATTTACAGCCTCAGAAATATAGTGCAGAGTCGCTATGAGTCGGAACCGACTCCGCGGCACTTAACTACCACCACCATAGCCCCAAGCATAATATACCCACCCTGGGTTTCATACTTGATCTACAGTTGACAAGATCATATTCTTGCTATCCTTTCTGATGAACCCTATGAATCAGTAAGATCAATTCAAATATGAATCCTCAGATGTGAAGACTAGAGTAGCTTACGCGTGAGTTACTGCTTAATTTTTCTGCCCTGGATTTTTGAGGGTGCCAATAATATGATTCAGTCCCAGTTACAAATACGAGTTATTTTTTACAAAGTCACAGAATGTTTGCTCTTACAATGCTTGTTTTTAATGGTAATAACAAAGGGCCTGATTTTAGCCTGGAGTCCTGGTGTGGCTCTGCAGGATAAATACTGAACTGATAACCAGTTCAAACCCACCAACGGCTTCTCAGAACTGATTTGACAGCACTTATCAGTAACAATAATTTTAGCACAACCTTTTAGATGTTCTTCTTCTTAAGTCTTTATAGGAGAGCACATTGGGGTCAGTGTGAGTTAAGGTTACACTGATGCCAGTCAGTTGCAGTCCAGGAGACTGCAAGTCATGTGACCCCACATATGACAGGATGAAACGTTACATTGCGTCATCTTCATTATCACTATGGTCAAGTCCATCGCTGTGGTCACTGTGAATTTGAGTGCCTTTCATCCTAGGCATCATAGGGTAAACACTGGACAGCTAGCCACAAAGTCAGCAGTGCAAACCCAACAGCCGCTCCTTGGCAGAAAGAAAAATATTTCTTGCAGCCTCAGAAACTCTACACAGGGCTGCTATGAGTTGGAATTGGCTGGATGGCCAGTTGAGTTTGGTTTGAGTATTTTTCTAACCTAGAGGATCGATCTTTCAGCACCATATTATGATCCATAGATTTGTCCTTGGCTAGTTCTTCCTAGTCTGTCTCAGCCTAGAAGCTCCAGCAAAGTCTATCCACCACAGTGACCCCACGGGTATTTGAAATACCAGTGGCATCGCTTCCGGCAGCACCGCATACATTACAGTTATGCTTTGAGGAAGTCAGTCTATAGACGAACAGCAATGGGTGACTGTCAGTGCCTTATTGAACTCCCCAGAAACAGAAATCCTACAAGAAGGACCAACACAATGACATCATAACAAAGCACCAAATGTTGATTTAGAACCCCACTTGGCATCACTCTCCTCTCCAGTAGCTTTAGCTCTGTTCAGCGGCTTTAAGCCTCATCTGCTTCTAAACTGGAATCCTCAATCCTAAAAGCAATCAACACCTTGCAATCTCCTGGGTCACATTCAGGCACACTGGAGAAGCGAGTGGTTAAGCCTTGGCTGCTAATGGGTTGAATCCACCAAACACTCCATAAGAGAAAGAACTTGTCTAGAGATTCCATAAAGATTTACAACCTTGGAAACTCCGTGGGGCAGTTCTATGCTGCCTCACAGGGTTGCTATGAGTTGGAATCAACTCGATGGCAGTGGATTTTGGATAGCATCAATGCCTGGGCTCCACTCAGATGAACTGAATTGGAAGTGATAAGAATAAGGCCTGGATGGACTATAATGCAGAGTCAGGTAAAGGACATGCTAAGTACGACCTTTAAGACCCAGGTGGGCTTTCTAAAGAAGGACCTGAGAATCAGTGGAAATAAACTTCTCTGAACACTGACCCCAAATTATTGCCCTGGTACCTGAGAGGCCTTACGACAAGTCTTCTAAAGAATTCTCTAGAGTTTCATGTTTGCAACAGTTGAAACTAGGTTGTGTTGTTTTATTTTTTTCCTCTGCTGAAAACACACGTGTCCTTTTGTCTCACGGTCTCACTTGGCACCAAGTGCCCAGTTCGTTTGCCCATCAGATTAGCTTGAATTACATGCGTTTACTGTTCCTACAAGCTCATGCGAGAGCCCTACAATTAACTGGGGGCTGCTTTAAGCCCTAAATGGAACTAATGTCTGCCCTGACCAAATGCCTCAGGATTCACTTTTTTTTTTTTTCCTTTTCTGTAAATTGCTATTTTTTTAGGCTGACTTCCAGAAGTTGAGCCCCAAAACAAGTTGGGACTGTACACCTCCTAGATTCTAGTCAAAATTAGTGTG
This sequence comes from Chrysochloris asiatica, assembly GCF_000296735.1. Lineage (NCBI taxonomy): Eukaryota > Metazoa > Chordata > Mammalia > Afrosoricida > Chrysochloridae > Chrysochloris > Chrysochloris asiatica. Next base: position 51,401,308 of record NW_006408521.1, read on the forward strand.
GAATCCTTGCTATTTGCAGTATCTCTGAAAACAAAATGCACAATGGTGTCCAAGCATCGTGTGAATCCCTGCCACATCTGAGTAACAACAGGAGTAAGAGAAATCCCCCACCACACCGGTCCCGGTCTCTCCGTTGTGATTAATGTGTGAAAACAAAGGGAGACATCACATCGCCTGCCTGTACATCTGCAAGTAGAAGAGGAAAAGACGTCTGTGCGGCACTCAATTTGAAAATACCAGGAATGGTAGAAGATTCCAGTGGCTTGCCTTCTGAAATGATGGCAGGGCACACAGACTTGTTCTGGCTGGTTACAGTTTGCAAACTTCACAAAGGAGGAAAAGAGGAGCCTACTGTCTGCATTCCATTTCCAGAGCATCGAGTGGCATTATGTCAATCTCTGAGGACAATCAGACCAAACCCAATCAATTGCCTATGGAATGCGATGTCCCTGTCATCTATGCCAAAGAGCCAATTCTGCTCTTGAGGGTGGGCAGGGGGCTGGATAATGCATTCACGTGATTCTTTAGTAGAGTTAACAGAGATCACATTCCTTCCCTGCTGGTATCACAAAAGAATCAAGAGATGCTTTCCTGAGTAGGAAATGGAAGTAGACTGTCCGTGAACTTCCATCTTCGCGTGTTGGACTCGGGAGCCACATCTTCGGGAATAATTCTGATGAAAGAAGTCAGATCTATTACTTCACCTGGGAGTTAGACTCTTAAGTATATTACATTACATTACATCCTTAATAGTCAAATTAGACAGTCATTTCCTTCCTCTCCACTTTTATCCCTACGGGGTGCACAATGCATTGTTACATTATACAGAAGGCAAAAGAGGCCTATTTGGTAACCTGGAGAGTACCCATTCCTCATCCATTTCTAGTTGAAATAAACCTGGAGGGTTGGTTCCTCATCTCTGGAGACCTAACATTTCATAGACCCAGGAAGCATGGTATGTGATCAGAATAATCATACTGATTCTTCCAAGTACATGTGACGATTTTCATATAGGGTGTAAATGTCACAAGGGTAACACGCAAATTCATTTCAAAGCACGTCTCAATTTAGAGTCTTTTTTTGACATACAGGCATATCTCGTTTTATTGTGCTTTGCGGCTACCGTATTTTTTACAAATCGAAGGTTAGTGGTCACCCTACATCAAGCAAGTCTATCCGGCACCATTTTCCCAACAGCCTGAGCTCATTCCACAACTCTATTTCACACTTTGGTCTTTCTCACACTATTTTGTAATGTAGCTGTATACTTGGAGTCCTGGTGTGGCACTGTAGGATAAGCACTGGACTGCTAACTGCAAGGTCTGCAGTTCAAACCCACCAGCTACTCCTCAGAAACCCTAAGCAGGGTCACTGAGAGTCAAAGCCAATTTGACAGTATTTACCCACAACACAACAATTGCACACTTAATAGAATACAGTGGAGTCTGCACGTAACTTATATATGCACTGATGTTAAGTGCTATCCAGTGGGTTCAGACTCATAGCAACCATATATAGGGTTTCCGAGGAGCAGTTGGTAGATTTGAACTGCCACCTTGCAGTCCAGTGTCTATCCTACAGCGCCACACCAGGACTTCTTATGTTGTTGTTAAGTGTTGTCGAAGTTGAGTTGGTTCCAACTCACAGTGATCCTATGCGGCAGCTGGTGGGTTTGAACTATGCACTGGGAAATACAAAACAGGTATGACTCCATATATTTGGACAATCTAGAAAGGAACCTGCAATATCGCCGAAGTATGCAACCACAGCCTGTAAGAAACTGCAAAACCATCTGACATTACAAGGTTGTACATTATAATGTGGATTTGCCATGTTCGGACTCACTGAGCTAGGTGACCTTCAATTTCATTGTGGTCTGAAGTCATTTTCAAATCCCCATAAATATCCTTTGGAGGGTGTGAAGAACAAAATCCCCAATGCTAGAACCTCATCCTGCCTATTGCACGTATTGGTAGTACCGACAGTGGTAACGGCAAAGTAAACATCTGGATAAACATCTGGACGGAATGGGGGTGATGGCGTCACCGGGAGCAGCACACAAAAATGCCATCGACACCCCTGAGCTGCTTCTCCTCCTGTGTCCCTCTCACCTCCTTTGTCACCTGGTCTTCTGTTGGTCACTTGAGAAAGAGGCAGACTTCAAAAGCTGGTTAGGTTTCAATCCCAGTTTTATTTCTCACTAAGGAGCTCTGGTAGTGTAGTGGTTACAAGTCGTGCTGCTAACCTCAAGGTCAGTAGTTCAAAACTACCAGCCAGCCGTTCGGCAGGAGGAAGATGAAGCTTTCTGCTCCTGTAAAGATTTACAGCCTCAGAAACCTTATACAGAATGGCTATGAGTCGGAACCGACTCCACGACTTCTCACTATCTGTACAGCCTGAGGGAGCCCTGGTGGTGCCGTGATTAAAGCACTCGGCTACTAACCAAAAGGTCAGTGGTTCAAACCCATCAGCTGCTCCATGAGAACAATGTGGCTTTCTGTTTTGCACAGAGGGCAGTTCTACTCTCGCCCACAGGGTCCCCTATGAGTTGGATTTGATGGGACAGCAATGGGCGTGGCTTGGGAAAGTCACGTGCCCTCTTTCAAACTCAGGACTCTTATCTCAAAAATGTGGCCCCGAAGAGTGAGAAGGACCATGGAGACCTCAGCTCCCAGGCCCAAGCATGAGTTTCTGGCAGGTTCTTCTATGATTCTAGTCAGCCCATTCATCCTTCAGTTAACCGTATACTCAACAGACCCGTTCTGAAACATCTCCTCCAAGCCAAGCAAGACCCAGAACCCTGCTTGGTTCTACCTTTCCCAGAAATGACCCCCATTTTGAATTCTGTTTCTCCTTGCTTCTTCCACATTTGGTGCAAATTTCACATTTTAGGATTCTGGATCTTTCCTCATGATCCCGTTTGTCTGCCTCATGCCCAGGTATGAATTACACCCCCCAAGTTGTCTGTAAAGATAGGGCTATCAGAGCCCACATGTGTGCATACACACACACACGCACAACACAGTCATCCAGGAACACATTAACGGCATATCAGCAGGATTACCTTCCATGCCTGTGGCTCTGAATTGCTGGTTGTCTTCCAGCTCGGTCTACCCTTCAGACCTCATTTCCCATCCTTCCTGCTACAGTTTCTGACTCTCAGTACCCCAAGGCATCAGTGTGATTTGCCTCTTCGTGCCCCTGTAAAGTTTTGCTGCCCTGAGCTACACAATTTCCAGAGCAAACAAGCACTGAACTTCATAACCCGGCCCAGGCCAGGCCAGGGAGCTACCTTCCTGTCAGGTCAGATTCATCTGTATTTTATGGGCCATGCCTGTGCAGACCCAGTGGGGCTATTTTCACCCAGGCTATCCAGTTGTGGGTGCAGCAGGCGGTATGTCTGAGGCCTGTGGGATCATCCTCCGCAATGATGGGGGCTTGGTGTGCTCACCTGCTTCATTCTGCTCTGTGTTGCTGTCCTATGTGGACAAACACTTCTAGTGGTTTGGGAATTGGGTAGAGGAGGAGCTATTACTGGGCAGGGGTTCCCAACATGCACTTCCAGAAGGGCTAGTGGGAAACAAGGCCTGAGTTGGAGGACAGGGTTAAGTGGTTCTGCAAGGAGCTAGCTCTCTGGGGCCGAAGGGTCACTGTCTCACTGAGAATCAGTCCAATGGTGTCACGGTCTCATCCCCTCTGCAATATTTTGCAGTCCCGATGCACTTACATGATGGTTTAATGCCTCCAAATTGGACCTTGTTATGGGAAAATTGTTCTCATTTGACAATTTGGGGGATAATGCGTAATTTCAAAACCAGGGTGTGAGGATATTGTAAGTATTTTCCAATCCCATCTGGTAAAATCCACTCAGAAACTTGGTGTGTGTGTGTGAGACTCCCAATCTCTCCTTTTCCCCCAAACTTTTCCCCAAACAACTAACCAGATGAGCATTGTTTTCTCATGCTTTCAACATTCTCCCCTAAGAACCTCAATGTGTGTTCATGACAAATACACCCCTGTGGCTGCTCACAAGAGAAACAAACCCCAGCATGAAAATACCAAGGCTTTCCCCCTTTTCTTATGTAAATAAATCTCCAGATGGCTCATTTGTAAGACTGTGTTTACTAATTCTTGTTTTCTTTCTAGACAATCTGTTCCCACTAACTATCCTATCATTGAAACTGAAGGTAACAGCTTACAATTGCATTTAATAAAAGTCCATCAGTTATCTGGGTCCACAGGGGTAGAATGTTGGTGGGTCAATGCCACACACACACACACAACACAACACACTCACAACCGTTGTGCTATTGTTACTGTGGTTGGGCAGGATGGTATTTTTAGAGTCAGAAGAAGATCATTAATTTCAGACTCATTAAAATATCAGAGCTGGAAGGAGCCAAAAGGAGTCATTAAACCAGGAAGGGGGATTTGTACCATCCTTCCTCTTTCCCACCTCAGGTATCACACTGTGCTCAGAAGTGATCTCAGAAACGTATTCAACATGCATCTCCAAGTCACGATCAATCAATCACCACGGACGTGCCAGATGATGAATGTTGGCCATCTCTGAGTTTCTCGTTTTACAGATAGAAAAAGCAAAGCTCAGAGATAGGGAAAAACAGTATTCCAAGTCTCACAGCTAGTTGAAAGCCCTTGCCTGAAAAATTCAAACAAGGATCTGTGATATAGGAGGAGGAAACGCTTACATCCTCATTTTCATGATCTCTAACTGCAACTTGATGTGGCGCTGTGGGTTAATGCACCAGACTGCAAAGCCATTTGAACTGCAAGGTCGGTGGTTCAAGCTCACCAGCTTCTCCTTGGAAACCCTACACAGGGTTGCTATGGGTCAGAGCTGACTCGATGGCACTTAACAACAACTGCAATTTAAAGGAATCCTGGTGTGACACTGCAGAATAATGCGTTGGACTGCAAGGTTAGTTTGAGCCACAACGTTGGTGGTTCAAACCCATTAGCCACTCTTTGTAAACCCTATACAGGGTCGCTATGATTAGGAACCAACTTGACAATACTTTACAACAACAACAACACAACACACAGTGCCTGGTGTGGAGCTGTACGATAAGCACTACACTGCTAACTGAAAAGTCAGTGGCTCAAACCCACCAGCCACTCCTTGGAAACCCTATACAGAGTTGGAACCGACTCAGCCACATTTAATAATAACAAAACAGCAGGAGCGCAATGGCTACACACTTGGCTACTAACAGTTCAGACCCATCAGTCCATCTGTGGTAGAAAAGATCTGGCAATCTGCTCCCATTAAAGTTGTTGTTGTTAAGTGTTGCCGAGCTGGTTCCAACTCATAGCAACTGTGTATAGGGTCTCTGAGGAGCAGCTAGTGGATTTGAACTGCCAACATTGTGACTCGAAGTCCAGTGCTGATTCTAAAGTGCAAGTTCTACTCTGTCATGCAGACTCATGATGAGTTGGAATCCGCTCACCAGCACACAGAAACAAAAATAATTAGCTGTAATTAAGCATATCCTTCATTTGTGAGTGAAAGTAACATAGCACAGTAATGTCAGCATATCTGTCACCAACAGCATTCAGAGGTTTTCATGAAACATCTTGTTGTTAGGTGCCATCAAGTCAGTTCCAACTCAGAGCAACCCTCCGTACATACAACACAATGAAGCACTACCTGTTCTTACACCATCCTCAAACCATTCCTATCGTTGCTCTCACTGTGATGATCCATCTCATTGAGGGTCTTCCTCTTTTTCGCTGACCCCCTGCTTTTCCAAGCATGATGTCCTGACAACGTGTCCAAAGTGTACTAAAAGAAGTCTTGCAATCTGCCTCTCTAAAGGAGCATTCTGGCGGCACGTCTTCCAACACAGCAGATATGTTCCTTCTTGTGGCAGTCCATGGCATGGTCAACATTCTTCACCAACACCATCGCTCAACACCATCAGTTCTTCTTCTCCAGTCCCTCTTGTTCATTTTCTAGCTTTGTTGTAAATTTCTTAAACTAGCACTTGCGCTCATTACTGATTCTAAAGTATGGTCGTTAATAGAGCTCAGCTAGTTCTTGGCATCTAATGCATTCAGAGGTACGTATATTACTACATTACAAATTTGTTTTATTAATATTTTGATAACTCCATTTTCATATATTTGGCTTCCTGCAGAATACCATATATTTTATTTTATGCACTTAAAGGAATTGTTCTGAGAAGAGAGTCATAAATCTTACCAGAATGCCAATGAAGGCCCATGGCATGCGCGCGCGCGCGCACACACACACACACACACACACACACACACACTTAAGAACCGTGAGATAAGAGAGAAGCCACATCTCAAACTCAAGTGTCCAAGCCACATCCTGTGCTCTTCCACCAAAGTAAGAGCCTGCTCACAAAAGACCCACCATCCCGACCTCATTCAGTATTTCTCTCCATCAATATAAGAGATATTTTTAGGTAAAAGAAATCAGTCATTCTCATTGGAGAGAGAAAGAAAGGAAGGGGGGGAGAAAGCTCAACATAGATATATTAAGTGAAGAATTCTAAGTTTCCAAGTCCCACTCTCCCAAGATAAATATTATTACCAGTTTAGTATACATATACTCAGGATTTCGTAAAAATGAGATCGAATAGTCCGTGCTCTTGCACAGCTGGCTTTTGTCACTTATTAAAATGAAATGATGAAGAAGAATTTCGCAGGCATCTCTCCTTTGTGTCGATCTGCCCTATTGTTTGGCGGGGCTGTGGAGTAGTCACTAGCTGAACGTACTCCATTTCATTTTACAACCCAATAAGAAATGATTGGGAATCCAAAGTGGAGGGAAGAGTTGTCCTTTGAATCTGAGATCTCAGAGACTCAGCTGCAAAGTCTGTTGTGGGGATCCTGGGGAAAATAACCTTCACTGATGAAGCCAGGGGTTAGAGAGGTCACTGCCGAAACGAGGCAGGGAAGGCCACTTCCATGGGAGGGCTGGTTGCCTGAAGAGATGGGGCCATTCCTAGGGGATGAAGTTCTGCAGAAGGGTTGGAGCAGAGAGAGAGGAGGTCCAGTCCCTACCCTCAGCCTGAGGACCCCTGATGTCAGAGTGGCCCAGGCCAAGAGCAGAAGCCAGACTCTGGCCATGGAGGCTCTGCTGTGGAAGTGACCACCTGCACTCCACAGTTCCCCAGGGACCAGCTCACTAGGACAGTGCCCCTTAACTGCCAACATCTGATTCCATTCCACCTCCAGGACCTGTACAACCCTCCCATAAACCCCTTCTAACTCATTTTCTCACCTGACCTGGAGGTCAGCCCACGACAGGACCTGTAGGTTTGGGGAATTCCTGTCATCACTCCCCTTGGGTCAGAGGAAGGAGGAGGAAACGGTTTAGACTTGGCTGATATCCCTGTGCTGAACTCTTGTATTAAAATACAACCAGAGAACCCAGGAGTGGACTCCTGGTATGGCACTGTGGGACCAGCACTGGACAATGAATCACAGGCACCAGCTGCTCCTCAGAAACCCTATACAGGGTCACTATGAGTCAGAACGATGGCATTTAACAACAACAACAACAAGGCCCAGTTCAAGAGGAGAGGCTGGGTATATAAGAAGAAGACAGGTTCTCAGGAGTGAAGTCATGAGGTGGCAGGTGGCGGTGGCTGCAGAGGGGCATGAGCTGGGGGTTGGCACCCAGTGATCTCCACTCTGCCTTGGTCACCCTGGGACTCAGGAAGTCTCTCTCTGCTGGGTCTTCACTTCCGCAGACATAAAATGAAGGGTTGGGCATAAGAACACTTTCATCTGAAAGCTGTGCCTCTGTCCCCTGTCCTTTGTAGGTGCTGCCCACAAGCTGGCCACAGAGTCCAGGCAAAGCAAGACCAGACACGGCGTCCCTGACTGCTTCGTCTCCTTGTGGGCCTGCAATTCTGAAAGTGGGACAGCTGCGTCCTTCCTGGTCCCTTTAGCCTCTCTTCTATAATTTCTCCCTCCCATCATCCCTGCTGTCTCCCTTCTGCTTTGGGTTTCAGCAATGTTCAATCCCCTTCTATCAGAACCAATGTGGCCCCAGACTAGTCTACCCCCATCTCATGCAGGGAAAAAGCAAACAAAGCCGGCCTTGTTCCCAGTTTGATAGGCTGCTAGTTTAGGGGAACACGGGCTTCAAATCTTTCCACGATTTTGTTTTGGCACCAGAGCGTCTGTGTTTAATTTTGTGTCTCCTGCCAGACTTGGGAAGCCGCCGTGATAATATCAATGTGTGGAGAGACGGAACATACAGCGTCCCACTGAGGGGGCTACCATTGCCATCCACACAGGGCTGGGGGGCGCCCGAGCACATGCAGACAGACACTCGTCACACTCACAGATACACAAGGACACATTCATCACACTCACAGATACACACGGACACACACACAGACATACACTGCCTTACATTCACAGAGACATACACACACACTCTTGCTCACACACAGACACACTTACATTCACACTGACACACACTCATGCTCACACATCTACACAAGTACACACTTACTGTTAAACAATCACACACAGAAACATACTATACTACACACAGACCCACATTCACTCATGCTCACACACACACACACGGACACAACTCACTTAAACACATGCTTATGTAAAAGTTGTTGTTGTTTCTATTATGTGCCATCAGGTCAGTTCCAACCAATAGCGACCCCGTAAAAGAACACACCCACACAAACACAGTCTCACTCAAACACAGGAAGACAACCACACATTCTCTCATTCATCCGCAAACACATACAGACCATGAATTCACAGACACGAATGTGCACACTGACACACCCTCACAAACTCAGTCACACTCACACACAAGAACACAGTCACATACACTGACGCTCAACTAGACATGTACCTGCACAGACTGATACACACTCACACAGATTCACACACCCACATGCACACACATACACTATTCTCACAACAAAACACAATCTGCATACACTGATCCATACCTCCTCAATCACACACAAACACACACTCATCCATGCACACACACATGTGCACAATAAATCCACATCAAATATCCAGGTACACCCATAGACACAGTCACACTCACAGGCAAAGATATACAACCCCACAGACACTCACACTCACCCATGCAGATACACTAAACCTGACCAGACACACAAACACACAAAGAAATTCACAAATATAGATGCACGTGTGCACACAGACATATACTCCATCACACACAGATACATACTCTCACACACAGACACACACAATCCAC
>NW_006408521.1:51411063-51421395 GCF_000296735.1 Chrysochloris asiatica
GCAGATACACACACTGAACACACAGATAGACAGGTGCACACACAGACACACAACCTCACACACAAGAGGAGAAGGAAGGAAGCAGGGGCCCTGAGGTGTGCACGGCAGGAGGGCAGGAATATCAAAGGCTGAGAAGCCCCCTTGGCTCCCAGACCTTATAGGAAGCAGTTGGAATGGCAAGGTCGCTCCAGGTGGGCCCATTTGAAAAGAAAGTTCAGCCAATAAACAGACAGTCTTCATTGGAAATGCTCACTTCTAACTCTGAAGTTGAGCACAGCCTCTGTCCAGGCAGGTGTGATGTGAGGGTGAGTCTTGATCAGCTGGACCAGTGGACAGGCCCTGGTCCCTTCAGATGACTTTCCACATGCATTGCTTTCTGAAAAACCACACATGGGAACAAGATGAATCGGCTAACCCGCAGCACCTGAAGCTCCCCAGATACGACTGGAAGGACCCTCAAAGGCTACCTCCAGTGTGGGGTCATCCTGGGGGCCTGCCCCCAGCCAGACAGTCCTTGTCCTCGGGGACCCTTCGGGGACCCTTCCTTCTGTGTGGCTGCTGTTGCTGCTGTTGTCTGGGTCTTGGAAAGAAGACCATTCAGATCATCTAAGAATTCCACAGCCACACATAACATCTACTTGGAAGCTGGGATGTATGCGTATGAATTCTTAAGTGTGTTCTTGTGTGTGCAGGCGTGTGTTTGTGTGTGTGCCTGTGTTAATGAGTACATGGGCCTGTGTCTGTGTATTGAGCAGGCATGGGCGGAAGGAAAAGGGATGAATAGATGAAGCCAATTCAAACCAAACCTACTGCCACTGAGTCGATTCCAACCCACAGTGCACATCAAAGCTACTCCCTAGTATTTCCCAGGCGGGACATCTGTACTAGGCAGGTTGCCTAAGCAGTCTCCTTTGGAGTGCCTGGTGGGGTCGAACCACCAACTTTTCAGCCAGCAGCCCAACACTTAACCCATTGTGTCCTTCACTTACCCACTTATCCACTACTATTGAGTTAATTTAGACTCTTAGCGACCCTGCATAGGATTTCTGAGGCTGTAAATCTTCATAGGAGCAGACTGCCTCATCTTTCTCCCACACAGTAGCTGGTGGGTTCGAACTACCACCTTTTCAGTTAGCAGCCCAACATTAAACCCACTGCATGCCACCAGAGCTTCTTAAAGCCAACCCCGGAATCTCATAATGCATCCCATGGCAGCACAGGGCAGACCACCAGCACAGCTTGATTGCTTGGCTCTAAAAGCCCCCCATTTCTGTGTCTGGAAGTTCAGGACACCCTAGTTCTTCAGCAGAATTGTTGTACCCTTACTAATAAGATCAGATAAAAAGTTCTCCTGGGGTGATATACATTTTTTTTTTTAATCCTAAACATATTTCATTTGCTGCCTTATGATCAAAATGGAATTCATTTAATCTCTTGTGATGGCTATTTAAAGCTTATTAATCACCATAAATTATTTGCCATCCAAGTGAAAAGTCCTCTGTAAGACTTGTAGAATCCCATTTTCATTTAACATTAATTAGACACCACTAAGCATTAAATATGAATGAAATCAAATTCCCACAAGGAGCTCTCAGATGACAGACTTCAGCTCTCAGAGAGTTGTGGGACACTGAGCAGAACACAGGTCGTAATGAGATTGTCACTGTGGAAATGTAATCAGCGATACTGTGATAAGAGAAGGCATCTCACTGAACGATCATAGACACTTTCAGTAATAAATTATATGATCATCATTAGCCTATCTCCAGCTGTCTATGAGAATTAAGGCTATTTAGCAAAAGTCTTTCATATCAAACAAGCCTACTGACATACTATATATCATTGTTTAATGGTTCTGTGTGATTATACTATAAATGTCAGAGCCAGGATATATGTTAGGGGCCAAGGGTCCCAGCAGGAGTCCCTGGGTGGTGTAAATGGTTAAGAGTTAGAAGACTGATCAAAAGTTTGGTCATTTGAACCCACCCAGAGGCACCTCAGAAGAAAAGTCTGGTGATCTGCCTCTGCAAAATCAGCCATTGAAAACCCTCTGGTTTTACTCTGCTCTGAGACTCCTGGGGCTACCATGTGTTGGAACCAACTCCACAGCAACTGCAAAAGAAGCACTGGTAGATATCTGCTATTATCATGATTATTGCCTTTCCAATTTCCTCTAAGACCTAATTGGATCTCGTTGTATAAGAAAGATTATAAACTGAAGTGAGTAGAGGCTGTCAGCTGCCCAAATTATTCCCCATTCATTCCCATGAGCTACTGGAAACACACTGTGCAAATTAAGGCATGAAACCAAAGTCCGGGGCTAAGTGATGGATGTCATTGTGGTCAAGAATGATGAGAAGGCAAGCTTCCCTCAGTGTCTCCCAGAATGCGATGGAAATGACAAAGCCCACCCAGCTATACCATGAGAGCTTAGAGTACTTATATGGCCTCTGTTTCTTCATCTTTCTGTGCCAGAGATCATGTTATGTACCCACCAAGCCAGCTTCCTCTTTCTGGCCAGCACAGGAAGTCTGCATTCCCAACATCCTTTGCGGTTTGGTTGGGAGCATACACCTTCTGTGCTTCGTCTCTCTCCCTCTTTCAGGCTGGAAGCATAGACTGAGGTGAAATCATATGATGAAGGAAGCCTGGGTCAGTAGAGGAGCTAGACTAGGAACATCACTATTAGACTTGCTGTGTCTTAATGAACTCTGGCTTTCTTCCTGTATGATGTTCTTCATGTCATCTCACAACTCTTCTGGTCTTCGCTCTCTAGTGTCTGATGCATCAAATCAGTTCTTGACACGATCAGACCATCCATTGCTCATATGAAAGTCCAAGCTGAAGAAAATGAAAACAAATCCAAGAGACCCAAAATATGACCCTGAACATATCCCACCTGAATTTAAAGATCATTTCAGGAAAAGCCAAACAATAGACAGACTTATAAGGTGAGCAATAACTCCAGGGAGTTACTCAACCATAGGACATCAAAAGGGCAGCACTCTCCCAGAAAGAAAGAAGACAGGAAGAAACAGGAAAGAAGGGCAAATGAAAACAGTAAACAGGGAGAAGATGGAAACAGAGATATTACACAGTGGGGATTGCAAGCCATGTCCCAAACCAAAATGTACAGGAATTGTGGAATGGAAAAGCAAGTTGCTCCCAAGTCACAATTTAAAAGAAAAAAATATTTGCTGGGCACAACCGATGTTATGGAATGTGAAGACTGTTGAAACAGCAAAACATCCTGTTACATCTGTTTATCACAACTTTCTTAAAATTTGCTGATCAAGGCATCGCTCTACCTTCCACAAGTCCATAGTGTAGTGGGAGAGGCAGGCTTCTGCAGTACTAACAAGGACTGCTGTAGTTGTTAAGTGTTATGGAGTCAGTTCCGACTCACAGGGACCCTGTATAGGGTTTCAGAGGAGCAGCTAGTGAGACTGAACTGCCGACCTTGAAATCCAGTGCATTAACCCTGCAGCGCCTCACCGGGAATCCAGTGAAGACTGTAAATGTCACAAGTGATGCAACTGGAGGGGAGCCTAGAGTAAAGTTCTCAGTCACCAAAGACACTTGCAAAAGTCGAGTGGTTACATTTCTCATCTAAAATCGCACTAGGAAAGGATAATTTTTCTGCCTCAAGTATAACCAGCAGTATACTTCCTACATATTGCTCTACCTTTTCTTTACTCCCTCCCTAAATCTGGTGGAGGATGGCAAATAGGTTAGGAAGTGGTCTCTGTAGGACAGGATAAGGCTTAGATTCCCCCAAGTCTTGGGTTGAGACTACAGTGATGTCTGGCCTGGTACACCAAACCAAAAACAAACTTCTTGTCATTGGGTTAATTTCAACTCAGGGTGACCTCATGTATACAGAGTAACCCTGTAACTTCATAGGACTCTCAAGGTCATGACCGGTAGGCCTTTCTTCTGAAGAACATCGGTGTGAACAACAACCTCTAGTCTTTCCGTTAGTAACCACTCCCATTAACCATTGGTACCATCCACGGACTCTATTGCAGGGCTGCCACTCAGTAATACCTGTAATTTCACATGGTCAAAGTTGGATTTGTCCAATAGTATTTAAAGCAAGAGCACCTATCACCAGCAAGGGCCACCATGAGCAAGTTTTCCATCTGAGCTCCATCTGTCCCAGTCCTCAGTGAAATATGAGGGGCAAGCAGGAATACAAATTGTCCCGAAAACCCACACTTTCCACTTGGTTTTCTTCTAATTGAAAAATGAAAGCACAGTGATAATCTAGTAAAAAAAGAAACTGTTGGGAGAATTTAAAGATTCTGAGTGTGGAAGATCAAATGTTGCAACTGAAGGGAACAAGGATGTTTAATCTAACCAGGAAAGAAAACTCCACATTGCAAAACACTCAGGATCTACTGAGTCTGTGTTTCTGGAACAGGAAACCACCAAGTTTAACATTAGACATGTTCATTCCCAAACCCAAATTCTTGGTTTTTTATGGCTTGGGTCCTTCAAAAATAATGGCAGGGACAGGACCAATGTGAGTGGAGGATGAAGAACTGAGAGTAGAGGGGACGTAGATCGGATGTGGGCAGATGCCCACGTGATATCCAGAGTCCCGTTCAAATAGGTACTAGGGTCAAAGACCCCAAAGGAAATCACATAACTGTTCAGCTGCCTTTGACTACAACCAATTCTGAGAAAGAGACAGTGTCCCTGGGAATGTTTAGAATACATGCTGGCTCCATCCTTATGTGCTCTCCAAGGAGAATTGAATCCATTTTGCTCAACGCAGCATTTTTTAGACAATGTGGGTTTTATGGTTTTTGTGAAACAGAGGGAGGAATGAATTGCAAAACCAAATATAACTGGAAATGTCTTTGTAATTTCTAAATAAAATAAATGAAAACAGTTCAGACCAAGGATTGCCCTCCAAGAGTGGAAACCCAAATATAATCACTTTTTGCTGAAATGATGAAGGAAGGAGCAGGAATGAATCCAAGGGGACAGAGATCCAAAACCTAAACCTCATAAACTCGGTGGTAGAAATTACGTACAAATTATTCAAACCTTACCAGCCAGAGAGGCTAGGAGCAACACACACACAAATCTATTGTCCTTTCAAACGTTTATGGGCAAGCATCACATTTGGATTTTACAAGTTTCCCACTGCTCTCAATCTAAAGATGTTTACGCTGTGATAAGCAGTTCTGTCTGAACAACCCTGCCTATAGTAAGAAAAGAATCCAATGAGCTGCAAACACTTTGCAAATCCACCACCAAGGCAAGTCTCCCAGCTAGTACAGCTACATGTAACTCTTCTCTTAGCAGTCCAAGTGTCATCTTCTCTATGTACTCAACCTGCCGAAATGGCCAGGAAGTCAGCCGTCAGGTAAATGTAAAAGTTGCTATGTAACAGAGACCATGAAGCCTTTAGAAGATGGTAATCAAGCTTGTATTAGCACACAGACTGCTTGTTATAGAAAGTTAAGTGGAAAGCAAGATTAAAAGTATATATATACTACTATTGATTGAAAGTACATATCAGAGGCAGCTTCAAGAAGCTCATGAAAAATTCCTTTATAATGTAATTTAAGTTTTCCAAAAACTTTTGGAAGCCTCCTCATACATTGTTAATAACACATTAAAATTTACTGGTAAGGAGCCACACCCATTAATGGGATTTATCTTTGGGTATTAAGACTGTTGCTGTTATTGTTAAGTGCCATCGAGTCAGTTCCGACCCAGAGTGAGCCTATATAGGGTTTTCAAAGGGCAGCTAGGGAGCTTGAACCACCGATCTTGGGGTTCAAACGATTTTACAGTGCAGCGCATTAACCCACAGAGCTTCTCAGGATCATTAGGCATCATTTTGTTCTTCTCTGTCTTACAAATTTAATAATATGATTATAATGAAGAAACATGATAGATGGATGAATAGATGGATGGAAGGAAGGAAGGAAGAATAGACGGACAGATAGATAAAGAGATTAAAGCTTTATAGAAACGCCTAGAAAAACATGATCCTAAATTATTCTGTTAGATGACATGTATCCACTGAAGATGCCTGGTGAGAAGTTGTAGCTGAATAAAAAATGGGGACCTCTTTCTTATTCTGAACTCTCCTCTGTTCAGCTCCCTGGGGAGCAAACTTGCAGAAAATTAAGAGCCTTGGTTTGAACATTTTGAGTCATAAATGTCCAAAAACCAAGCAAGGGGCAATGCCAATTCAGCAGCCGAGTCTATAAATCTACAAAGAGGATTCTTTTGACTTCACATATGAGAAACCAAGTGTGGGTGAGGGGAATGATCTTCCATCTTCATTTCATGGCTCTTTTGAGCATTTCTGTATGCATGCAATTTCATGCAATAAAGGCACCAGGATAAATCAGCTCTTACTATAATGCATCTCGAGTTTATCTTTAAGGTTCCATCCAACCAAAATGCTAAGGATTCTAAGACAAATGTAAATAAACACATTGAGACAGAATTACTTGCAAGCAGTAGAAACCAGCAAGAGCTTAAGTTAGGCAAAGAGAGAAACCAGTGGGAAGATAAAGAGGAGCATGTTGAGTTGAAGAAGAGGGTAGCATGCAAAGCGCCAGTGAGGGAGACCCAGAGAACCTTCAGGAAGTAATGACAATGCCATTATGGGAAATTGTCAAGAACTGACTCCAACTGTCCCCATCCTGGTGGTCCTGGTAGTCCACATGAAGATTTGAGGGTAGAGAATTTGGAGTGACGATGCTTGAGCTTGTGTCTATATCTTGGTCAAAGACGGCATTGCATCTCAATTGGCAGTGCCTCCAAGACTGCATAAAAGGGAGGAAGGACATCACCGAAGATGGAGAAATGGATTCTAGGCAGGAAGGTCACATTCCAAGCCTGAGAGCATGTGCTGTGTGCACAGTGTTAGAAAGATGTGGTGGAGGAAGAAAACATGAGCAACAGTTGTCATTGGATCAGGAGAAGTTTCCCTGGTTCACATCCCATGTGTGTGATCGTTGGCACATGGGTCTCCTAACCATAACGTGGAGTACACACACCACACACAAAACCCGTAACTCAAACTTTAGAAAAACAAGCATGAAATTAATAACAAAGACAATGACTTTTCCAATTACGTTTATAAACAAAAGGGTTCAAAAATAAATGAGCCAAATTGTGGTGGTTGGGGGGAGGGAGGGAGGCCTCTGTTGAACTCAGTTCCTTGAAAAGTAAAATTAACAACAGAAAAGTTCCCATTGTACAATGAGGCCCTTTTATTGACTTGTTTTCTAACTCCACTTTGAACACAATGAAAGTTGTGTTTTTCAAAGAAAGCAAATATTTGTTTTTTTTCTTTGCCCATGCTACATAGAAACCCCCTGGGCAAAGTAAAATAAAACCTCATTATTTCAGATTCCACTCATTCCAGAATTATAATAATTTGGTTTGGGCTGCATTGAAGCCGGCTTTGTACTCTCTTTGAGTAATGGTTTTACTAAACAAATCAATAATGTAAACAAGATTACTGGGAGCTTGTTTAACCTCCTCATGAGAGGCTTCAGTACATAGTTTACATACAAATGATGGTTGATTGTTACAAAGACATCTTCACTGTCCATTCAAGCAAAACTGGCAGGGTTTTCTGGCAGCTAGTTCACATTGGCATTTGTTCTTGTTAAGTGCCAGGCGTGTTGGTTCCCACTAATAGCAACCCTGTATAGGGTTTCTGAGGAGGAGCTAGTGGGTTTGAACTCTCGACACAGTTCAAATCGACCTTGCAGTCTAGTGCTTATCCTACAGCGCCACACCAGGGCTCCAAGTTGGTACAAATGGTCAACACCAGCTGGACTACTCCTCAAAAAGGTTGGCAGCTCGAGTCCACCCAGAGTCACCTAGGAAGAAAGGACTGGCGATCTATTTCTAAAAGATCAGGGCCACTGTCTCTACTTCAAAGTGTTGTTGTTGTTGTTAAGTGCAGTCAAGTCTGTTCTGACTCATAGCAACCCTGTATAGGGTTTCTGAGGAGTGGCTGGTGAGCATGAACCGCCAACCTGTGTAAGGTTGAAACCTGTCAAAGAAGGAAAATTAACATGTTTTCCATTAAAATGAGAGAAAAGTGCTAAGAATGCACCCTAGCAAAGGCAGAGATGCTGTGAGACCTGGAAAACAAGGCTGTCCCATCAATTTCCCTCTCCCAGTTTCATTGTATAAAGTTATGTAACTCACTCATAAATAATGTTACAAAAAGAAAGAAAGTTGGACAATGGATAAGGAAGATTATAGAAGAATTGAAGCATTTGAATTATGGTATTGGAGAACAATATTGAAAGTACCATGGGCTGCCAGAAGAACAAACAAATGTGTGTTGGAAGAAGTACAACCAGAATGCTCCTTAGAAGCCAGGATGGCGAGACTTTGGACAAGTTATTAGGAGGGACCAGTCCCTGGAGAAGGACTTCATGCTTAGTGGGTCATCGAAAAAGACAAAGACCCCCAAGGAGATGGATTGACACAGTGTCAGCAGCAATGAACTCAGACAGAACAACTGTGAGGAAGACACAGGAACATGTACTGTTTCATTCTGTTGTGCAGAGGGGTCGCTGTGAGTCGGAACCAACTCCACGGCACCTAACAACAACAACAACAACCCGTGATCCTCTTGGAGCATTACAGAACATGGATGTGCCACACATGGCAAAAACAGAGAGTGCTCTCCAAATATTCCACATGCTCCCTGTGTTCACAGCCTTGAAAGGGACACAGGACTCACACGGATTGTGAGCAGAGTTTGTCGTTGTTGTTAAGTGCCGTGGAGTCAGTGTCGACTCATAGTGACTCTATATAGGGTTTCCCAGGAGCAGCTAGTGAGCTTGAACTGCTGACCTTGCGTTTCAAGCCTACCTTGAAATCCAGCACATGAATCCACAGCACCACGCCAGGACTCTGTGAACAGAACTGGTAAGTGTATCAATTCCACATCAAGACAGTTCAGAGCAAGTGCATCTCACCCTCATCCTTTGTTCCCTGTCGATATGACTTTAGAAGCCCCGAACTGAAATAACAAGAATATAATGAGAGACCTGGGATCCCTAAGCCACCAGGTGGAAAAGAGGCCCAGATGACCACATCAGATGCTCTAAAATTAAATTTCAGTTAGATTAAGCCACAAAGATTTAGGGTTAGTACAGCTTGCCTCAGCCTGTTCTGACTAAGACCCTTGATAATACTGTTTCCATCTTACAGACATGAAAACTGAGACTCAAAAAGGATATATGACACGTTGAAAATCTTATCGACAGTTAAGAGCCAGAACCCAGAATATAATGGAAACCTTCCGATTCCAACTCCAGTGCTCTTTCCCTTAAGACCCATGAGTTAGGATGAATGCACAAAGGTATGACCAGTTGGTATTTAAAGACAGTCTCTACAATTCACATGTAATGTCAGAAGAACCACTTCCATTCCTGACCTGTGTTTTGAACCCAGGGCCTCTCCAGCTTCCTCACTTGTGGACATTGGAGAAAGGGGAAGTACTAGACGCCAATAAGGCTTAGAACACACCACGGACCTCTGCCCTATTTCATTCTTCTTTGGAAGGTTAACTTACCCCAATCCAAAGAGTATTGTTGGGGACGGCTAGGGAGAACAGCTTTAGGAACAACAAAAAGAATAAATCTAAGCTCCATTCTTCATTCTGCCACATTCAAACAAACATCATTTTAATGACCTGGCAGCCCCCACAAAGCCAGCAGCCACTGTTAAATAAAAAGAAGTGTCAACACAGGCAACAAACATAAGTCAGATCTCAACAGCAGAGCAACCCTGTGGAGGTCAATGGGCACATGTGGGCTGAGATCAGCTAGCAGTATCACCTGAAAGAAACACAAGGAATATATAAGCCCCCTTTCTACCCTGGGCCCAAGGGACACACCATCACAGGGGTAGATGCTGATATACATACGGAGGAAATCCAAATTTTCAAAGGATTCCACAGTTTATTACTCTGGGAGGTTATGTCCCCATCAGTGGCCATGGGATAATACAGAAAACTGATCACCAACTCGTCTTGGTCAGAAATATAAATTGGCACAGATAATCTAAAACAATGTAGAGTAAACCTCGTAAAACTCCAAATCTCCTAACAGAAATTTGAAGAGTCTATCTTCTTGACATTGGAGTAGGCAAAGATTATTTAGAGAGACTACAGAAAATGCTAAATATGAAAGAAGGAGGAGGAGAGAAAGAAAAGATGATCGAACAAAGTCAAATTAAAAAGACAAAATGAGTAGACAGGGCACAGACTGGAAGAGGGGGAAAGGCATCAATGAAGAAATGGGCTGAGTTTAACCACGTTCCATA
>NW_006408521.1:51422205-51431048 GCF_000296735.1 Chrysochloris asiatica
AGGACTCTAGACTCATGGAAAGAGACAGGCTGTGTGCTGGCGGCCAGGAGGCAGGCTTGCAGAATGTACCCTTTGGTTGTTTAAATGATTATATATTCCTGAGTGTTTTATTTACATGCAAAAAAGAAAGAAAACAGAGGGGATAGAAGCAAATACTGTTGAATGATGATGCACAGAAGAGATTGTAATCATTGCAATGAAACAATGAGTGTAAAATTGATGTTCATGTAAACGATCATTCAATTCACAATAAAAACGTTAAAAAATAATAATAATAATTCTCCAATTTGCAAACACCTAGAAAGAAGATCATGGACTCTAAGTAAAAATAAAACTTGCTTTCTGACAGGAAATACAAACTACAGTGAAATCCTATGATAAACCCACAAGAATGGCTAGTGAAAAAGACAGCTTGGCAAGGATAGGGGTCTTCCAGAACTCTCACATGTTACTGGCAGGGCTGTGAAATATTGTAATTATTTTTGTTATATAGTTAAATACACATCTATCTAACAACCCAGCAATCCATCCCCTGGGTTTTTGTTCAATAAAAGTATGTATCTACACAAAGACTTGCTCATAGTGACTTTATTTGTAATCAGTTAAACATTGGAACCCACCCAGTTATCCTTCCACAGGTGAATAGACAGACAAATGGGGGTGAATTCATATAGTGAAATACTATAGAGCAATAAAAAGGAACACACTGCAGATATATACAAAACTATGGGTGAAGTTTAAAAACATACTGAGTGAAAGAATCCAGACATAAAATAATACATAATGTATTATGTCCGCCAATTTAGCATGAAAAAATTAACCAGTGACTGGTCCCAGGCTGTAGGGGAAATGACTGGGAAGAGGCACAAGGGTCCTCTCTGGGCTGGTGAAAATATCCTATATTTTGATAAGGGTGTGGATTACTCGAATACCAGCAGACTTGAAAAAGTCCATGGAAAAATCCCATTACCTTTCCATTCTATTTGTCCACGAACTTTCTGAAGCCCTAGTGCATATGCATTTTTTTTCCAAAAAATTGAAAGAACAAAGTGTTGACCATTTGTGCATTTCACTCTCGGTAAATTACACTTCAGTTTTTGAAAAGCACTAAAAAAAATACTTGGTACCCCTTGTACTTTAGGCCAAGGCTAAGGATGGACCTGTAAGAACACTCTAGAAACATTGTTGTTGTTGTTATGTGCCGTCGAGTCGGTTCCACCCATAACAACCCTGTACAGGGTTTCCGAGGGTGTAAATCTTTACGAGAGTAGAAAGCCTCATCTTTCTCGAGGACAAATATCTCGCCAGAGAACAGAGGCCTTATCCCGAACTTCGAAGACAGCAGGGCATTTCTTTTCCACAATCCACTCATTTGCAATCTTGGACCAAAACAGGATTTAAGAGTGAAATTACCAACCGAGCAATATTATAGGTCTTTGGTGGCATTAGTTAGACTAAGGCTGGTATCAGATACCTCCTGTGGCCCTCTTCAAGATTTATTGGCCAATCTCTTGTTCCTGGAACTACTTTGCTGACCAGTTCGGTGCAGGCTCTGTCTGGCTTCAGTCTGGAGCAGCTGATGGGTAATTACTTTGGCCTGTACCTCACATCCTCCTGCCCTGGACCTTCTCTCATACCTTGGGGTGGGAGCCGGGGGAAAGCACATGCACCCAGGGGATGCAAGTGACTTTGAGCCCTGGGTGCTAGCCTGGGGCCGTTCCAGGTAAGAACTGAGGTTCAATGTCATCTTCAGCTTCTCCAGACACTTCTGAGACGTACATCCTAAGGCTCCTCAGAAGGTCCCTTGGGATGGAGCACCCATTGTACGGTGGTCAGCTCCCTAGTTCAGCCTTATACTACCTTGCCCTCCTTCTCATTCTCCATCCTCGTTGCTGCTCTGTGGGATTAATCTCAAATAAACCACCTGCACACAAGTCTGTGTCTGGGGCTCTGCTTTCAGAGGAGCTGAGGCCAAGACAGGGTTTGTAATATGTATGTATGGGGATAGGCATCTCTATACACAAATGCGCCCCTGGGTGCCAAAGCTTTGTATAACCCAGACCCCCATTCCACTGGCTGCTTGCCTGGACCGCTGTCCCTGCTGTAAACTAGGAAGAGATCGATAGCTGCTGGCTGATAAAGTCAGCTCACACCAGAAGTGTTATTGAGCACCAGAAAACCTGCCTTATGACCTAAACAACGAATCCGTCCCTGGGCTGAACGAAGCCCGTGAGTGGCTCATCACTGTGATCATTCCACTGACTCAACCATTAACTAACAAGTGGGCAATTGATGAGATAATAGCACATACAGGGATCGTAGATCTTGCCCAAAAAACAAATTAACTTGTGATTTTAACTTTCTAATGACTATTTTTCTTTTGTTGTTGTGAAGTGCTGTTGAGTCAGTTCCAACTCATAGTGACCCTGTATAGGGTATCCAAGGAGCAGCTGGTGAGCCTGAACCACCAACCTTGAGATTCAAACCAATCTTGCTGTCCAGTGCATTATCCTACAGTGCCATACCAGGACTCCATATTTCTTATAATCAGTGAATCATAATGAAGTCTGTCTGTTTCTCATGCTGTGGGGATTTGTGTGTTGTTATGATGCTGGATGGCACCTCAATGTAAAACAAAAAAACAAAAAAAACCAGAAATACTCACAACTGGACTAAAAAATCACATCATGATAAATGGAGAAAACATTGACGTTGTTAAGGACTTATTTTCCTTGGATTCACAATCAGCACTCATGGGAGCAGCAGTCAAGAAATCCAACAACATGACTGCATTGAGCAAATCTGCTGCACAAGAACTCTAAAGTGTTCAAGACCGAAGATATCAGTTTGGGGACTAAGGTGCACCTGACCCAAGTCATGGTATTTTGAGTTGCCTTTGAAAAGTGGAAGTGGAACAGTGAATAAAGAAGATCATAGACGAATCGACGCATTTGAGTTCTGATGTTAGAGAATAATATTGAAAGTACCATGGACTACCAGAAGACCAAACCAACCTGTGTTAGAAACAGTACAGCTAGACTACTCCTT
This sequence comes from Chrysochloris asiatica, assembly GCF_000296735.1. Classification (NCBI taxonomy): domain Eukaryota; kingdom Metazoa; phylum Chordata; class Mammalia; order Afrosoricida; family Chrysochloridae; genus Chrysochloris; species Chrysochloris asiatica. Next base: position 51,425,254 of record NW_006408521.1, read on the forward strand.
AGAAGTCAGGGTGAAGAGACTTCATCTCACATACTATGGAGTTATCAGGAGGGACCAGTCCCTGGAGAAGGACATTATGCTCAGTAATGTGGAGGATCAGTGAAAAAGAGGACAACCTCCAAAGAGATGGACTGGCACAGTGGCAGGAGCAATGGACTCAAGCATAACAATGATTGTGAGGCTGGCCCAGGACGGAGCAGTGTTTTGTTCTGTTGTACACAGGGTTGTTATGAGTTGGAACTGACTCAATGGCACCTAACAACAACATGTTGGGAGTTACATCACTGGTATTTCAAATACTAGCAAGGTCACCCAGGGCAACCAAGTTTCATCAGAGCTTCCAGTCTAAGATCTGCCTCTGAATATTAACCACTGGGAACCTTATGGGTCACAACTGAACACTGTTAGACTCACTTGTTTGGTTCATGTCATCAAGAGGGACAGGAGGGAGACCTCTTGTTTGGTGGTGTCGACATTCTTGGTAGGAGGAATGATACAATGGCTGCAATGATGGGCTAAAATATGTCAGGAGTTGTGAGAATGATGTGGGACCAGACATTTTCTTCTGTCGTACCTATAGGATGCCAAGAGTCAGAGCTGATCTGACAGCAGTTATTAACATCATCACCATCATCATCATGCCAAAAATGAAATAGATCTAGTGCATGGTAATCTCTCTTGTTGCACTTCATGGTCTAGCCTTCCCTCAACCACAGGAGAAAACTTTCTGTTGGACAGGGGGCAATCAGGTCCTTTAGGGGGCTCACACACCGCTTCTTCACCCACCTACTGCATATAAGGTGCAAACCATGTAAGCAAGGAATTTTGTCCTTTGTGTTTCCGTCTTTTTTCCTGGGCAATGACTCACCTTTTTTTTTTTTTTTTTTAAGCTTAAAAGGAAACCATTTAAAGAAAGACATAGTGTCAATCTGACAAAAACCCTTCAGTGGGGTTAGTTCATTAAATGGCTTGTTACAACAGGTTTTCAACTGAATTGCTTAGTGGATATTTTATAAAACTTTACGAGACACCTGCCAACATTTAACCAGAGTGGTGGGTTTTTTCTCTACAGGGAAGATTCAAGAAAAATGGTAATGGGATGTGAACACAATTACTTAGAAGCATGTGGATGAAGACTGGAAAAATAAATGAGGAGCCATTAAATCCGCTGGAATGGGGGCCAGGTTCTGTATTTAGAGACGGGCAGGACTGGGTTCTGTCAAGGCACGCTGAAGAATGCAGCAGTTTCCATGGCTTCAGTCACCGCTGAGAGTTCCCCACCCCCAAACACAGGCAACAGCAGAAACAGAGCATCCTGACTGAACGTCTGAAACTTGGGTTTTGGATCTCTGGGGGGGGTGCAGGAGGAAAATGACATGTGTCTTGCCTTTGAATGTGTTTTCTCCAGTTAACAGAATAGCCAAAAAGAGAGTCGGGCTTCCGTGCCATCCAGAGAGCACAAATCTCTACTGGGACAAAAATCTGCCGGTCAGTGGGATTTATTCATGACTTGCCATTGCTGTTAATGGCAGTTGAGTTGGCTCCTGACTCCTGTACAATAGAAGAAGACGCTGCCTGGGCCTGGCCGTCCCTTGATGAGTTGACCCTTGTGAGCCAGAGCATTTCCATTGGCCGACTTTTAGAAGAAGGTCACCAAGTCTTTCTTCTAGTCCATCTTAGTCTGGGAGAGCCTCTGAAACCTGTCCAGCATCATAGCCCTGCAGAAGCCTCCAGTGACAGACAGGTGTGCATGAGATGCCTTGGCCAGGAATTAAAACCGGGTTTTCTGCCTGGAAGATGAGAAATCTGCCACACAACCACCACTGAGCTCACTGTGACATGCCTTTTGATGCCCAGATTTAAACAGGAAGAAATGTTGGTGAGTGTGGTCTCAAGGCTATTCATTGTCTGGTCCCCACAACCTTGCCAGACATCTTCACCAAGTAAACGCATGTGCCAGTCTCTGGTCCAGGTGGTGTCACAGTTATGTTTGCTCTGCCCCTGCAATCTCCAGGTTAACAGAAAACCACCTCTCATGACATATCTCTGGGTCAGCTTCTCTAGAAACGTCCACCCATGTTCTTCCACTCAACTCAACTCTTTCCCTTTTGACATTTCTACTCTATTCTGTCTGTCCTTCCATCTTAGCTCCCACTGATTCACTGTTATCTGTCTCTTAACTGCTTAACACAGTATGGAGCATACTGTATATTTTACAGCTAACGGACTGCATGCTGTTATATAAGACAATCAGATTTCTTTCCTTGAGAGTGAGAAAATGTTGGAGAACTACTACTTTGAAAACCATTTGGGAGCATTCAGGTTTACATCCATCTATTTATCATTGTAGTTGTTCAGTGCCTTGAGTTGAGTCCAACTCATAGCGACCCTGTTTCCAAGGAGTGGCTAGTGAGCTTGAACCACTGACTTTGCGATTCAAACCAGTTCAGCTCATTAACCCACAGCGTAATGCCAGACTCATAGACTCCAGAGTATTGTACACAAAGCCCTGAAAAGGCCAGAGAGAAGATATAATCTACAAAACTTCAAAAGCTTCCCTACCCAGAGAGCCAATGCTGATGCAGGCTTCAGCTCTGCCATTTCTCATTTTCTTGACTAACATGCACGCCACGATTCAAGAAGGAAAATGGGTGTTGGGACCCATGAGTGGGGAAGATAAAGGAAACCCATTTTGGATACGTTAAAGGTTCCTCAAGCTTGGATGTCCCCAACTTACTAAAATATTCCTTCTGGAAGGGTCATCCCCAAAGAAGTAGAGTTTGAGCCTAAGCACAACCTCACTTGGAACCCAAAAGGGTGGTATTTGAAGCCACAGAGTTCCTAAGAACCCCCAATCCACAGACCCCTTCATAATATCTCCACTTCCTGCTGCCATCTTTTTAACCCGATAATGACGACACAACAAAGCTTCGCCGAAGTGTGAAAGTGTAGTGTGAGCAAGATACAGAGACAAAGCAGAGAAAGATTCAGTACAGAGAAAAGAATATAATTTAGAAATACTTTTCCCCTTCAAGATGAACCATCAGTTATTTTGCCACAGAGAGACAGCTGCTTCTAGCTGGACGCTCTGTTCTTCGTTCCCCCTTGCTCTGACAAAACTCTGAAGGACAACAGTAATCTATTTCTGAGTAGGGGCTTGGGCTGTCCACTCTGTTGGTGGGGTGGTGGTCATGTGCTGTGGAGTCGGTTCCGACCCACAGTGACCCTGTACAGGGTTTCCAAGGCTGTAAATCTTTACGGGAGCAGAAAGCCTCATCTTTTTCCCACAGAGCAGCTGGTAGTTGCGAACTTGCTGACGTTGCAGTTTGCAGCCCGATTCGTAACCACTACAATACCAGAGCTCCTTTAGGGAGAGAGGGCTAGATCAGCCGGGTAAGGATGGAGCCACGAGCACTCGGTAAGTAGAGTGCAGACAGGCGTGGAGACTTCTAACTCCCACTACAGCTGGACTGACCACCAAACTGTCCCCTCATCTCGAGCTTGGAACTGAAAAACCACAATGAGCACATTTACAAGGAAAGGCAGGGAGCCAAAGGCATCCCAGGGCAGACTGGTGGATGGGACAATGATCAGGACTTCTCATCTGTGCTTACCTGTGGGGGCCTATAAGGAAGCCAGAGGCCAGCCCCAGGGTCACCCTTTGTACAGAAGGGGTAGGGAGAAGAGAAGAGGCCCACCAAGAGGAGGTGAGAAGCTAAATAGGACAGAGAACACGAGCCAAAGCCTCTAGAGAACGTCCAAGCTCCAATCCCGATAAGACTTTGAGGTCAAGAAGGTGCCCTGAGAGATGGGAAACCTTGTGTTTGCTTTGGGGACGTTTCTTTGTTGCTTTCATTTTTCCTTGCCCAGGAAAAGTTCAATTAGAAACAAGCTACTGCCATCAAGTCAATTCTGACTCACAACGACCCCCAAGGGACAGAGAAGAACTACCCCTTAGTGTTTCCAAGATTGTCATCTTCACGGAAACACCCCCCCACATCGTTTCCAAGTCACTGGTAGATTCGAGCTCCCGACCTTCCCATTAGCAGCTGAGGACTTAACCGGGGCTCCTTTCAGGGTTATTAATCCCCCCAAAACTAAACCCACTGCAACTCATAGTGCCTTAGGGCAAAGTAGAACTGCCCTATAAGGTTTACAAGATGGCATTCTTTATGAATTCAGACAGCCACAGCTTTTTCTCATTGAGTGGCTGGTGGGTTTGGTCTGCTGACTTTATCAATTAGCAGTTGAGTGCTTACTAACAGTGCCACCAGGACTCTGTACAGGAAAAGTTAAACCAAAAGAAATAAAAACCCAAAGTCCACCGCCATGTGTCGATTCTGCCTCATAGCGACCCCGTCTAGGGCTTCTGAGACTGTAGATCTTTACAGGGAAAGTTACCCCATCTCCATCTGACTGCCCGCTTCCTTTCCTTTTCCTTAACCTCGGGCAGTGACATGTGCAGTGTTATCTACAACTCAATCTAATATTTAAACACAACCTCAGAATATGAAATGTATTCTTGACACTTGCTGACAAGTTTTGGATCGTTTAGATAATACATCCTTTACATTCTGCAAATTCCTTTAAAAACTTTCCCAAAGAACTAATTCATGCCCCCAGTTTTGGAAGCACAGACGAGTCCTGTTTCAACTTATCCCCAGCCCTTCAATTTCCATTTTGACAGATAATCAAGCAGTAAAAATCTCTGCTGAACGAGGTTTTCTTACAGTGATTGTGTATTTGTGTCTGGATGGATCCCCCAGGTTTCACCTTGATCCTAAATACTATTTTGGGGGAGGCAGGGAGAGGGCTTTCTGTTTGGGGGATTGATACCCCAGGGTTCTTTCTGATTTATTTTACAGAACCCAAGGGTTTCAACGTAGGGCATTTTAGGGGCACAGCAGGTTCTGCAAAAAGAAGTCAGACATGACTTGGCTATGATTGTCGACAATCAAAACCTCAGGTGGCATAAAGGGAATTGAAGTTCTAAGTGTGTCTCCTATAGAACCAGTCAATCTACAGAAACAGAAGGAACTTGTCATCGGGGAAGTGCTGAGTGATAAAGTACAATAACAAGGTATAAAGAAGGTGGGAATGAGAAATCATAGAATAAAAGAAATGATGCAACATCAACCCCGGGATCCTCCCCAGAAAACCATGAACGTAACCTTGAGCCTCTTCCTTTCTCAAGAGTTCTGGGGAATTCCATTTTAAGGAAATTTGTCTCTGACTCTACAATGGAGATCAGCCAGCAAAGAGGATTCATTTTTTAGAGAGATGGCTTTGTTGGAATTCATCTATTCCACGAAGCAGGAATGTCTGGATCCACATTTAAAACAACAACAACGAATTTTTCTTTAATATGACATTTTCCCCTCGTTAGGTGTGACAAGAGAATTCAAGTATTATGTCCGGCATGAACATAATCATTATTATCTAGGTCCTTCAGTAACATGAACAATTTGTGTTCTACTTGTTGTTAGGTGCCATCAAGTTGGTACCGACTCATAGCGACCCTATGCATAACAGAATGAAACACTGCCCAGTCCTGTGCCAGCCTCACAATCGTTGCCACACTTGAGACCATTGCTGCTGTCACTGTGCCTCCATCTCGTTGGAGGTCTTCCTCTTTTTCTCCGACCCTCCACTTTATCAAACATGATATCCTTCTCCAGAGACTGGTCCCTCCGGATAATCTGTCCAAAGTATGAGAAACAAAGTCTGGTCATCCTGGCTTCCATGGAGCATTCTAACTGAACTTCTTCCAACACAGATCTGTTTGTTCTTTCGGC
>NW_006408521.1:51431312-51439467 GCF_000296735.1 Chrysochloris asiatica
ACCCAGAGAGGGAGAGGGGCTGTGTGCTGACAACTAGGGGACAGGCTTGCAGGGTATACCCTTTGGTTCGTTGATGATGCATGGAGGGGATTATAACCATGGCAATAAAATGGTATACAATAGGATGAATGTAAAACTCATGTTCTCCCATGTAAATTATCACATAATTCACAGTAAAACATTAAAAAAGAAAACACAAAGAACTGACTAGAAGGCACTTGACAACATCATGACTCTGGTGGGGTTCCGGTGTAGCACTGCAGGATAATGCACTGGACCACAAGGTCGGTTTGAACTGCAAGGTCAGTGGTTCATACTCACCAGCCGCTCCTCAGAAACCCTATACAGGGTCGCCATGGGTCAGAACCAACTCGATGGCACTTAACAACTGCAACAATGACTCTGATGCTTGCTAAATATATTCACGACTCCTTTCACATGTCCACTGCCTACAGGCTAGTTTTTCCTGTAATAAGACAGAATGGGACATCTCATCATAATACAGGAGACTCTGCAAAAGCCGCAAATTTCAAATATTTTACACTAGTAGAGAAAGAAAAGTGGCTAGGCTGCACCCTATCAAAAGCAGAAAACTTGTGAGACACAGAAAAGCAAGACAGTCCCAGCAAGTTCAGGCTCTCACAGATTTCCCTGTACAAACACTCTTAGGGAAATGCTAACTGGGTTTCCCCCTTGGTCTGTCACAGGTTGGCTTTATTCTTCCTATTTATGTGATGCAGACATGTCTAATCTAGAACAATACTTCGCTATAAACAGCATTAGCAATTTGCAGTCACTTTTTAAAAAATCATATTAGCCAATTTAGATAGCAACACCCCTCACCCCCACCCCTAGGCATGCAGCCTGTAGCACCCAGAACTGGGGGTGTCACGAGTGCTTTGCAGCCGGGAAGTGACTGCAGAACTGACAAGATCCAGAAGTGAGAGGTGAGAAACTCCGGGGCGGCGCTGCTACAGAAAAGCAAACACCCGTTCAGAGACGCAGGAACTCGAAGAATATACATTCTGCAGTCGGGAAGACAAGACCACGCAAACTCAAAACAAAACCAGTTCAAATAAACCTTGTTCTCTGCCATCTATAAACAGAGTTAAGTTCAAGAGAGACTCTTTTGGCTGGAACAAGAGCTGTGGAATGAGATAAGATGCTTTCTCCTTGATTTTGATGTGAGGACGACATCAACACCCCATTAGAAAGGCATTTCAAATATCCATTAATGATTTAATTTTCTCAGTTTCATTCTTCCCTGGCTACCATATTGGGTTTATCTGTGCAGAGTTTCCTGCTATTATCTTAAGTCTCTGGCAGTTTAATGAAGGCTGTATGTCAGCAAACACTATTTTTTAAAAAATTGGAGGATAAACTTACAAGGAGTAAATGTTCCCTTAGATGTTGAGAGGTCATTCGTGCCCCAACTTGACGTGAAAGTCTAACATAGATGCTTCAAGGAGCCATGTGGCCCTGGGCAATAGAGCTGTTGAATCTTGTTCACGGAAGACAAGTCTTCTTTGGGCTTGAAAGACAATCTAGTTAATGAATTTACCTTCTTCACGCCCCAGGTACCAGTCAGAAGACCCAATAAGAAAATCTTTGCATATTTTCAAATCTAATTTGTATTAAATGTTTACAGGGAAAAAGGTGTTATTTTTACTTTGTTGCCTTTAAAATTGGGACACTGGCTAGCTTTCCAGTGTCTGGTGGCATCTCCAGACTGTGAAATCAGGCGGTGTTTTTCAGGAGCAATAACTGGAATTCTCTCTAACCCCACCAAACTCCTTTTAACAAGTTCAGGGGGATCAGCATGTTTGTGTTGGCTTGCTGGGTCTTGGAGGCTCCCAGACTTAGCCAGCTCACGCACAAACCAGCAGCCGGAGAAGGCATTAGTCCCCACCCCCCACCACCACAGCCTCACCTCCCCACTGCCTCTCGCCGCCCCCCCCACACACACACACACATATATCTACCCAGTGAAGGCTGATGGTGAAAAGCAACACCAGGGAGTTCAAGTGATTATTTATTGTAGGGAAACAAAAGCCAACAACCCAAAAATCAACGTCCCCAGGAAAAGGTCAACAGGCCTCAGTGCTGTAATGGATGTAACAAATATTTAAATAAGGATAATAGAAAAATGTGTTTGGTCATTTTGGTTTATTTCCAATGACTTGGCTCCTACTCCACTGAGTGGTTCCCAAATTCAGGCCTGATTTCTGCTGACCTGTTTAACCACGCCACTTGTATTTGCTCTCCTCCTGCGTGCTTTTCCGTAGTATTTCAGTCTCTTCCCAAAGGCCCACAAAGCACAGCACAACTACACACTAAGTGGTTTTAAAAGCAGGGGACCCCAGCCAACTCCCCTTACAATGCTTTGAAGATTGGTCCATGGCATGATAAGTATCCAGGCCCTGATCAGTTTCAACCATCACAGTAGCTTTTTCCTATTCCAGGGCTCAAATTCTACAGGGATGAAGACAACCTTACTTGAATTTGGAATTGCTGCATGTCCTGGCTGGAAGGGTCCCAAGAGATCCCTTACTCCAGCCCCAGACAAGGAAACAGAGGCCAGGCGAATTAAAGTAGATTACCCAAGATCCTCAGCAAGTCAATCCAGGAAGGTAGGAAACTCAGTGGCATGGAAGACGCTGCATGCTCTACCTACCCTCCAACCACCTACACCCATGGAGCATCAACTTACCAGCTAAGTGAACCTCAAACCCCAGCCTCGGCACTGGTCAGATGTTTGCTGGAAAGTAACAGACTCCAGTACTTTTTTTTTGGTAGACTCGGTGATGTGGGGTGGGTGGGGGTACCTGGTAGGAGATCTACTGTGCAGACCAGTGTTGAACCCACCCCCATAGCCATGTCCATACACCATTATAGAAAGTTAAGGGGTACTGGTACCTCTTGCTTAAAATTTTTCCATCGGCACTCCAGCATTACTTCAAGATCATTGGCTGCCTCCACTGTATCTGTTTCTCTCAGAGAGAAGGGCAGAAGTGATGACTGCTAACTGCAATTCTACCTTCAATTTGAGTAGCTATTATTCATTGAACGCACTCCATATGCCAGGAACTATAGAGGCACAAGCCGTCCTGGTATGGTGCTGTGGGTTAATGCGCCAGACTGCAAAGCCATTTGAACTGCAAGGTCGGCAGTTCAAGCTCACCAGCTGCCCTTCGGAAACCCTACACCAGGTCACTATGGGTTGGGATCGACTCGACAGCACTTAACAACAACATACAGGCACAAAGCCTCATTTGATTCTGACAATGTGTCTATTGGGTAAGTGTTAAGACTGTTCTACAAGATAAGTATTATGATAGTTGCATCCTATCACTAGTATATTTTTGTCGGTTTTTACTTTAAATCTCTACCAGGACATACATTCCAAAAGAGAGGAACCTTGCCTGGGATACAGTAAGTAGTTAATGAAAGCTCCCACCATCCACTAATCAGTCTGCCTATACTGTGGTGTCAGGTTTGTTACAGTGATGTTGGAAGCTATAATATCGGTCTTTCAAATACCAGCAGGGCCACCCATGGGGAACAGGTTTTGACAGAGCTTCTAGACTAAGACAGACTAGGAAGAAAGGCTTGGTGATCTGCTTCTGAAAATTCATCAGTGACAATCATAGGGATCACAGTAGAGAAAAGTCAAAACTAGTGCTAGACGGTGGTTCCTCTAAGTTAGCAGGCACTCCAAATACACCATGTCACACAAAGGGACAAACCAATGGCCATGAAGATGGTAATGAGGTCCCTGTGAGTCTGAACCAACTCTGTAGCAACCGACAAAAACAACAAATCATTGTTTGCTGAATGAATGAATCCTGGTGTGAAGCTGTAGGCTCAGCGCTGGCCTGCTACCTATAAAGTAGGTGGTTCAAATCCACCAGTTGCTTCTTGGAAACTTTATGTTGTTGTTGTTGTTGTCAAGTGACGTTGAGTGGGTTCCAACCCATAGTGACCCTGTAGAGGGTTTCTGAGGAGCAGCTGGTGAGCTTGAACCGCTGCCTTAAGGTTCAAAATGACTTTGCAGTCCAGAGAATTAACCCACAGTGCCACACCAGGACTCCAGTTGCCTTTCAGATGCAGAATTATTTTTGTAAGTATAATTAGACATAGAGATGTGCTTTTGATAAAAGTAAACAGAAAACTCTCGAAATTCCCAATTATTCTACCCATGGTCCATACTGCATAGATGTGATCACAAAAGGAACCTGACCTATGAAACTCTTAAACTTACCATGCTGAGAAATAATAAAATTCAATGTTTAATAGACAGAGCATTTTATTTTAATGGCATCTTTCTATGATTTAGGAGACTAGTAATTTTGGAGAAATAGCACTTACTGCTACAAACTTCACATAAATGATGGGGCTGAGCCAACGCCCAATCAATAAGAGAACATTGGGTTCCTGAGATGAACTATGTTGTTGTTAAGTGTTCTTAAGTCGGTTCCGACTCATAGTGACCCTGCATTGGTTTCTGAGGAGCAGCTGGTGGGTTTGAACTGCCGGCCCTGTGGTTTGTCATGGTGATCCTACAGTGCCACACGAGGAGATGAACTATAAATTACGACAAATCCCATGTGAGCCCATAATCAATAAATAGGCTGATGTTTGGAAATCTGCTAAATACCTAGAATCACAGCCTTCCATCGTAGCATCATTAGAAATGTGGATATCACCGTAATTGGTTAGGGAGAGAAATGAAGACTGCTTGGGAATTATTAATAGATTTTGGGTTCAGGAGTATTTCTGGAACAAGTGATATTTTCCAGATGTTCTGTGTCTTCACAGAACAAAGTTATACCTAGAGAAGAAACCTGTGGTGTGAAGGGGATGGGATCCCTGTAAAAGGTAATCTCCCTACTGCGGAGACAAATGAACATGGAAGAAACACAACGGCCAAGAAGTTTTGGGGAACAGGTCCAATATACCATGGAAACTTAGAATTTCAGCTTATGGCTCAGTCAGGTGAGCTGGTTTATCTGGGACCCCATAATTGTTTATTTATTTGTACTTTAGAAGGGGGAATGGCCAACTCGAAACAGCAACATTCAACTAATCTACTCCGTACCAAGTTACAAATAAAATTTAAGGAACCTAACACCTCTTAATGTAAAAAATAAATCTTAAGAAGCTATTGTCTGGGAGAGCTGCAAACTGTCAGAGTGCTGGTTGCCTGTGACAACCTACATTTGCCTGATGGGATTGCCCAAGGATTGAATACCAGCCCATAAAGTTGCTAATATAATTGATGCCGAGATGGGAGGAAAAGCATTCTTCACAGCTTGAAGGACCATGTGGGCAAAACGGAGGTGGGGGTGGGGTGCCTTTTCTGAACTTGATTCTGAAAACAGAAGTTCTCTGTGGAATTTTCCGTAGGCTACAACCGGAGGCCAAGTAAAACCAGGTGTGCGGGGCAGGTGAGGACCCCTAGAGTAGACCTTTCTAAATTAAGAATGGAGACCATTCGTTTCCTGCAAATCACAACAACCGGATATTTAGTTCCTCCTTTTCCATTGTGACCTCGAAGTTGAAAACCACTTGTTTTAAGTTGTCCAGGTTTGGTAGCAAACAAACAAAAAAATACAGTCCTTACGCACAGACAGAATTGTCAAATGGGTAATTATTTTGCATTGTTTTCTAGATCTCAGAGGCAGATGGTTGAGTTAATCTTACACCTTGGTTCATGGTCTATGAACACCATCAGCTTCAAAAAGTTTTTATTTTGTTTTCTTTTACTGACATTTCCTTCTTATGCTCATTCCCACTTCCATCGCCCTCCTCCCAGAGGCAACATTTCATTTGTATTCTCCAATATGCAGGTGTCTCTGTGAACTGTAGCATTGTTTTATAGGTATTGCTGCTAAGTATCAACACTTAAGTTCAGACCCCTAGAAACCCTGCTCAGGATTTCCAAGACTATAAATCTTTGCAAGAGCAGAAACCTTCCTCTTTCTCCCTCAGAGCAGCTAGTGGGTTCAAACTGCTGACCTTGTGGTGAGCAGTCCAGTGCTTATCCTACAGAACCACTATGCTCCCTTTTAAATGTATATATAGTTTAATTTCCATAAAAGGTATTGTACAATGGACTTTTCTTTTACCTTAGACACTCTGGTAGTGTAGTGGTTATAAATCTGGTTGCTAACCTTAGGGTCAGCAGTATGAAACTACCAGCTGTTCCACGGGAGAAAGATGAGGCTTTCTGCTCCTGTAAAGATTTACAGCCTCAGAAACCCTGTACAGGGTCACTATGAGTCGGAACCGACTCCACGGCATATAACCACCATCATTAGATACTGTGGAGTCCTGGTGTGATGCTGTAAGATAAATACTGGATTTAAGATAAAAACTGCAAGGCTGGCAGTTCAAACTCACCAGCTACTGCTCGGAAACTCTATACAGGATCGCTATGAGTCAGAACTGACTCGACAGCACTTAACAACAATTAGAAACTGTGGTGTCCTGGTATGACACTGTAGGATAAGCACTGGACTGCTAAACAAAAGGTCAGCAGTTCAAACACACCGGCTGCTCTTTGGAAATTCTAAAGAGGGTCGCTGTGAGTCAGAACCCACTTGTAGGCACTTAACAACAACGTGTTCTAAGGGTCTGTCCCACAAGTAGAAGGAGGTAATCAGTCACTGAAATCTACGTATAGAAATTGGAGGAACCAGGCCCTGGAGAAGGACACCATGTTTGGTAAAATAGAAGACCCTCAAACAAGAGAAAGACCCTCAAAGAGAAGGATGAATACAGTTGCTACAACAATGGGCTCAAACAGCAACAACTGTGGGGATGGCGTCCCCTGTGATTGACACTCAGGCTGACTCTGAGTCCCAACACAGACAGCAAGCAGCCCACATTTGCACCCATGCCTACCTCTAGGCTCATGCAGAAGCATCTCTCTAAGATGACCCTGTAAAGAGACCTTGCGTAAAAACATGTTCCTTCTGAGTAAGCCCTGTCCCAATCCTTCTCCTGGGGGCCTGATCGATTCCTATCCCTATCAGTAGAACTGCAGGGCTTCTGTCTTCCCACCTCCTGACAACCTAGGCATTCATTCTGCAAGTCTTTAAGTTTTGCCATTCAAGATGGCTACAATACAAAAGGTTAGAGGTTCAAGTCCACCTAGTAGCTCTTCCCAAGAAAGACCTCACAAAATGCTTTCATAAAGATTGTTGTTGTTGTTGTTAAGTACTGTTGATTTGGTTCTAACCTATAGCAACCCTGTATAGCATTTCCGAGGAGCAGCTGGTGAGTTTGAACCACTGTCCCTGTGGTTCCAACTGACCTCGCAGTCAGCACATTAGCCCACAGCGCCACAAGATTGTAGCCAGCAAAACCCGATGCGGCAGTTCTCCTATGTCACTTGGGCTTGCTGTGTGTTGGAACAGATTCAACAGCACCTAACAATGGCAAAATGCCATCTCGTTCTTATTTTAACTTACATTGCTCTAAATACTAATGAGTTTGAGCATTTTCCAGCTCTCTGTTACCCATTCAGGTGTTCCCACTGTGTCTTGCTAATCATATCCTTTACCCATTTTTTTTCTACAATGTTTTCTGTCTTTTTCTTGTTAATTTGCAGTGTTCCTTGTATTCCAGATATCAGTCTTCAGTGGATTCAACCCTACGCACAACAGAACAAAATACTGCCATCCCCACAATTGTTTCTGTACTTGATCCCACTGATGCCATGACACTTAGCAACAACTACTTTACCAAGCATGAGGTCCTTCTCCAGGAACTGGTCCTTCTTAAAAATATGACCAAAGTATGAGAGATGAAGTCTTGCCATCCTGACTTCTAATGAATGCTTCAACTGTACTTCTTCCAGGATAGGTTTGTTCATACTTCTAGAATCCCATGGTATCGTCAATATTCTCATATTGCAAATATGGTTTTTCAATTTCTCATCGGTCTGTTAAATTTGTCTGTGTTGTCTTTGTTACACATAGCTCTTTAATTTTTATATGAATCAGAATCATCAATTATTGACCTAATGGTCTGTTTTATCCAGGTAATGGTTAAGAAGTCTTTCCATCCTCCTATGAACACTCTCAATTTACTTTTCACATTATCCATGGTCCACCTTGTATACGGTATGTCGTAGGCCGGGTTTTCTAGA
>NW_006408521.1:51440117-51446924 GCF_000296735.1 Chrysochloris asiatica
AACAACAACAAAATATATATATATATATTTAAAGAGAAGTTTATTATCAAGGAAATGGCTTACAATTGTAGAGTCCCAGGTACCGAGCAGAAGAGAGTGAGAATGTCTTTCCTGAGTGTCCATTACATTGGGAGCAGGTCACACCCCCAAGGAAGCATCCCTTTAATTGATTGGCTGCTCATAGCCACTTCTGTGCCTGTATTCAGTTTCATTACCATAGGAATAAGCACATTTTAACTGCTAAACCTCTGGAAATCCAGGCTTACTTGGGTTGCCACAGAGCCCTAACTAGTACATGGTATAAGACAGGGGTCTAGATTTTTCTTCTGTATACTTGTTGTGGAGTTCATTCGGACTCATAGTGAACTTACCGGATAGAGCAGAACTGCCCAATAGAGTTTACAAGGCTGAAGTCTTTACTGAGAAGGAACCCTGGTGGCACAATGGCTAAAGTGCCCAACTGCTAATGAAAACGTCAGCGATTCGAACCCAGCAGCCACTCCACAGGATGAAAATGTGGCCGTCTGCATCTGTAAATCCATAAAGACTTGCAGCCTTGGAAACCTCAGGTGACTGTTGTACTCTGTCTCCTGCGGTCCCTATGAGTCAGTATCAATTCGATGGCAATGGATTTAGTCATCTTCATGGAAGTGTACTGCCACGTTTTTCCAGAGCAGCTGCTGGCTTCAAACTGCCAATGTTTCCATTAGCAGTCAAGTGCATAACCACTCTGCCACCAGGGGTCCATTCCTCTGTGTAGTGTTCCAATTTTTCCAATATCTTCTGTTAAGTAATTTTCCTCTCCTTGACTTTATCATCTATCCAGTTGCCATTATATAGGAGTGAGTCTTTGTGTTGATTCTCTCAGTTGGTGTATTTGTATGCTCTTGTACCAACAGCAGTTTTATTTCTATGTTGTTATTGTCATTAGTTGTCTGACCATACACAAAACTGAATGAAACATTGCCCTGTCCTACCTGATCCTCACAATTGTTAGGTTAGAACCAACTGCTGCCGTCACTGTGCCAAGCCATCTTGTTGAAGGTCTTCCTTTTTTTCACTGACCTTCCACTTTCCACCAAGCATGATGTCCTTCTCCAGGAACTGGTTCCTCCTGATAACATGTCTGGAGTATGAGAGACGAAGTCTCAACAACCTGTCTTCTAAGGAGCATTCTGGCTGTACTTCTCCCACCACAAATTGGTTTGGTTTCTGGCAGCCCATGCATGGTACTTTTAGTATTCTTCTCCAATATTGTAAGTCAAACACATCAATTCATCTTTGATCTTCCTTATTCACTGTTCCACTTTCACATGCATATGAGGTTATTAAAAATACCATGGCTTGGGTCAGGCACACCTTAGTCCTCAAGCTGACATCTTTTCTCTTTTAACACTTTAAAGAGGTCTTGTGCAGCAGATTTGCCTAATGCAGTATGTCGTTTGATTTCTTGACTGCTGCTTCTATGAGTGTTGATAGTAGAGCCAGGCAAAATAAAATCTTTGACTACTTTAATCATTTCTCCATTTATCCTGATGTTATTTATTGGTCCAGTGATGAGAATTTTTGTTTTCTTTACATTGAGATGCAAGCCATACTGAAGTCTGTGGTCTTTGGCCTTCATCAGGAAGTATTTTAAGTCCTCTTCACTCTCAGCAGGCAAACTTGTATCATCTGCATATCACAGGTTATTAATGAGTCTTCCCTCCAATCCTGATGCCACGTTCTTGTTCATATAATCCAGTTTCTCAGATGATTTGCTCAGCATGCAGAATGAATAAGTTTGGTGAAAGAATACAACCCTGGTGCACAATTTCCTGATTTAAACCATCCAGTGTTCCCTTGTTCTGTTTGAATGACGGCCTCTTGTTCTATGTACAGGTTTCTCATGAGCACAATTTAGTGTTCTGGAATATTCATTTTCTTTGCAAAGTTATTCATACCTTGTCATGATCTATACAGTCTAACACCTTTGAGTAGTCAATAAAGCATAGGTAAACATCTTTCTGATATTCTTTGCTTTCAGCCAAGATCCATCTGACATCAGCAATGATATGTCTTGTTTCACATCCTCTTCTGAATCTAGCTTGAATTTCTGGCAGTGTCCTGTCGACGTACTGTTGCAACTGTTTTTGGATTATCTTCAGCAAAATTTTACTTGCATGTGCTACTAATAACATTGTTCAATGATTTCCGTACTCCATATGTCACCTCTTTATAAAATGGGCACAAATATGGATCTCTTCAAATCAGTAGGCCAGGTGGCTGTCTTCCAAATTTCTTGACATAGATGAGTGAGCATCTATGTTTGTTGAAAGCTTTCAATTTGTAGCCCATCAATTCCCAGAGACTTGTTCTTTGCCAAGGCCTTCAATGCACCTTGAACTTCTTCCTTCATTACCATTGGTTCTTGATCATATGCCATCTCTTGAAATGGTTGAACATTGACCATTTCTTTTTGGCATAATGACTGTATCTATTCTTTCTGTCTTCTTTTGATGCTTCCTGAATTATTCAATATTTCATGTCGAGGCTACAATTTGAAATACTGAAAAATATTTCATTTTTCCTTCAGTTCTTTCAGCGTGATAAATATTAAATGTGTCTTTGCTCATGTCTTTGTACATTTCTTTATATTTTTTACTTTGTCTTCTTGAGTTGCCCTTTGAATTTTTTTTGTTCAGCTCTTTTACCTCCTCATTTCTCCTATTTGTTTTAGCATCTCTTCACCAGAGAGCAAGTTTCAGAGTCTCTTCTTACATCCATTTTGGTATTTTCTTTCTTTCTCATCTTCTTAATGACCTTTTGCTTTCTTCTTGTATGATGTTCTTGATGTCAATCCACAACTCTTCTGATCTTCAGTCATTAGTGTCAAATGCATCAAATCTGTTCTTGGGACAGTCTATAAATTCAGACGGGATATGTTCAAGGTCATAATTTGGCTCTCATGGACTTATTTTGTAAGCCTGAACTTACATATGAACGACTGATGGTCTACTGTGCATGGTCTAGTCTGCTCCTATCCTTGTTTGGCTGCTGATATTGAGCTTTTCTGCCATATCTTCCCACAGATACAGTCAATTTCATTTCTGTGTATTCTTATGTTTTAGTATCTAATAATGGAGGTGTGCCTTTTTATTGTTTTTCAAAATGACTTAGTTATTTGTGGATCTATACTCTTTTGTACATAGAACAAATTTGCTATACTCCTGGGAAAAAAATTCAACTGAAATTTTGTTTTGAATCACATGGAAATTTTAAATTAGTTTGGAGATAATTAACTTTATAATGCTAACTCATACTATTCATTCATATTTATTCTTATTTTCTTAAAATGTTATCTATAGGTATTAAACTGTTTTTGTTGATTCCTGGACAGTTTGTACTTTCTGTTGCCATTTTGAAGGTAAAAATGCCTTTTATTTTCTGATTGGTTACTGCTAGTATGGAGAAACATTGATTTTTTCTGAGTTGATCTGTGTCTTGTAAATTTCCTGAACGCTATAATCATTTTCTGTTGATTCTAATACACTTCTTTTTAGGTCATATCATCGGCAAATGACAATTTAATACCCTCATCAGTCCCTATCATCTGCTTGGCTTTGTTTTGTTTTGTTTTATCTCAGAGCGTTGACTGGGACCTTTGATACTATATCAAACAGAAGTGGCATATGTTCCCAATTTTACAAGGGATGAGTCCAAAGTTTCTCTGAAATATGGGTTTACTGTCGGTCTGGGGCATAAATCTTTATCACATTCAGGAAGTTCTATTCAAGACATCATTTGCGAAGAGATTTTGTCATAAATCATTGTTGAATTTTATATAAAGTTATTTTTGCATATATATTGAGATTATCAAGTAACTTTTCTCCTTTGGATTAACATGTTGTTGTTGTTATGTGCCGTGGAGTTGGTTCTGACTCATAGCGACCTTGTACAGGGTTTCCAAGGCTATAAATCTTTACGGGAGCAGAAAGCCTCATCTTTCTCCCACGGAACAGCTGGTAGTTTCAAACTGCTGACTCTGAGGTTAGCAGCCTGATTTGTAACCACTACGCTGGATTAACATAGAAATATATTTTCTGAGGTTGAACCATCTTTGCTTTTTGGACTAACCCACTGTGGCTATCTGTGACAGTTGATTTTCACATCCATATTCAAATGTCAAGTGAGCCTTTTGTCCTGCATTCCATTTTTGAAAGTCTCATAAGATGACAAATTTTCTATTTCTTAAAACACTGTTATGAAATCATTAGATCTGAGACTTTTGTGGGAGAAGAGAGCTTGATTATAATTTTAATTTCATTATGATTTATTGTTCTATTACTTTTCCATTTCCTTTTACACCAATTTTGAAATTTTATATTTTTCCAGAAATATACCCACTGCATGTACATTTTGAATTCTACTGAAATGGACAAAACCCACCCACTGCCACCCAGTTGGTTCTGACTCACAGTAACCCTGTAGGACAGACATAGGGTTTCCAAGACTGTAAATCTTTAGGGGAGCAGATAGCCTCATCTTTCTTTCATTGAGTGACTGGTGGTTTGAACTGCTGACCCTGTGGTTAGCTGCTCAGTGCTTAACCACCATGCTACAGGAGCTCCTTATTAATGGATAGTTCTTAATATTCTTTCATAGTCTTTCCTAGGTGTCTATTTTATTTCCCTATTGATCTTTGCTTAGTCTTTCTTTCCCTGCTTAGTCTTGTCAGAGGGCACCTATCTTATTGATATTTTCAAAGCACCTGATTTTAGGTTTTATCTTCTCTATTATTTTTAGTTTCTCTTAAACTTCTCATATTAAATGTATCATATCCCTTGAGTTTCCTTGGTATGACTTCTATCCAATATCTTCTTAATTCCCACCAAGTGATTGGGTGAGACCGTGCAAATTTATGCTAGAGTACAGGATTCTAGTGCCAGGATTGGTTAGTTTTACCACCCCACTGGGTTTAAAAGGAGCCATCTCAGAAGCAGGAACAGATGATCCCAGGTCAATCAAGAAACAAGATCATGAGTAGAGTGTGAGATCCCTACCTAGAAAATTGGCAGAGGCGGGGGCAGAGGCGGCTGCATGGAGCAGCTGTAGGCAACTCGGCCCAAGGACTGAGTAAAGCTGTATGCCTACAGGCAGGAGGCTGGCCTGCAGGATGTACTCTTACACACTGACTAAAGGAGCTTGGTAACACTTGTGAAAGCAAGGTAGGGGCCACAGGGCCACATGGCTGAGAAGGCCAAAGACAAGAGTGAAGTGTGCCTGCAGTATGGCAGACAAGAGGTGTTCCTGATGGAGAACTGCTGCATGCTGAGTTGTTTTGTGATTCTGAATTGTACCCAGATCACTTCCCTAATAAAGCCCATAATCATGAGTCCATTACAGCCATTGTGAAGGATTACTGAACCCAGACAAGAATCAGAGTGTTGTTGGGGGAATGCTGTTGTCAGAATAGGGTAAAGAAGGTTGTAGCGTGGAAGCATGTCTGACTCCACTTGATAGGAATCGGCCTTGGACTGCTTTTTTTTTTTAAGTTTTTATTGTGAATTATGTCAGTTTACATGGGAGAACATTAACACTACATTCATCCTATCATATATCATTTCATTGCTATGATTACAATCCCCTCCATGCATCATCAAACAACCAAAGGGTACACCCCACAGGCCTGCCCCCCCGGGCCGTCAGCACACAGCCCCTCTCCCTCCATGGGTCCAGAGTCCCCAGCTGCTCCATCTCTCTACGTCATTATCTCTGCCTCCATTTCTGGCATCACTGCTTCTCTGGATAGGGTCCTGCACTCCGCTCTTCTCACCTGATGGTCCCAGGGACCTCTGCTCCTGGACTGCAAAATCAATCACTGGCCTCCTTTTGTTACAAAACAAATACCTTTACATTTCCAACCCTCACAGTCAGTCCTGATAGCAATTATTCACGTTTGGACCACAAGCATCTATCCCCATCTCCTTTCATCAACTGGGCTACTTGTGAGTTTGATTCTATAACTCCCTTGTGAAGCCAGGAGAAGGCAGACTTGGCCGCCATATGGTTTTTGCACCCTCCTATTTGTCTCTATGGGTTGTTCTTTTTCCACCTTCTTGTAATTATCAATGCATTTTGATTGCATGTATTATCAGTTTCAAACTGAAGAAGTTGGTTTGTTGTTTTTATGTGCTGTGGAGTCGGTTCTGACTCATAGCGACCCTGTACAGTTTCCAAGGTTATAAATCTTTACGGGAGCAGAAAGCCTCATCTTTCTCCCATGAAACAGCTGGTAGCTTCGAACTGCTGATTGTGTGATTAGCAGCCCGATTCGTAACCACTTCAATTTCATCATCACTGGCTTTAGTGGTGCATAAATTTTAATACTAGTGGTATTAAATGGTCTTCCTTGTTGTTGTTTAGTGCTATCGAGTTGACTCTGACCCATAGCAACCCTGTATAGGATTTTCAAGGAGTGCTGGTGACCTTGAACTACCAAACTTGCAGTTCAAACCAAATTTGCAGTCCTGCACATTAATCCATCACACCACACCAGGAATCCTTGTAGGCATATGGATATTATTCTCTCATAGCATTGTACTTCAAGACAGATCTTGAAATTCTTTTTAACAATGAATTCTACACCATTCCTCTTCATTTGTCATTCCCAGCAAGTAAACCACAAGATGTTGTTGTTGTTGTTAGGTGCCATCGAGTCGGTACTGACCCATAGTGACCTTATGCACAGCAGAATGAAACACTGCCTGATTTTGGGCCAACCTCACTAATGTTGCCATGCTTCAGTCCATCGATGCTGCCACTTGG
>NW_006408521.1:51462804-51490211 GCF_000296735.1 Chrysochloris asiatica
AACAACAACAACAAATTATCCCATGACTGGTTCGCAGCCCAGTGCTTATCCTACAGTGCAGGCTTGGAGTACTGGATGAAACGGACAAGAAACAAGCAAGTCAGCTTGAGAAACTAACGAAAGGGCACGAGGATGACCTTGAACCTTGAAGGCTGGTCTTTCTCAGGGATTTCAAGAATACACTAGTAAGTTGAAGGGCAACGTAACCCCGCTTGTGGCCCTTCCCCCGGAGCAGAGGGTGGACTCTCTGGACCTGTCCTAGAGAGATGGCAAGTTCAGGGTGGGCCCCAGAGACATACAACATTTTGACAGCCACCTCCTAACTCAGAGCAGAAGCCTCAATAAGGAATTACTTAGGAGGAAGGTTGTGTCTCAATTTATTGTTTTTTTTCCCCCCCTGAAGTTTAAACATTCTCTGCACTTGAGTGGCTGTTGCTTATGCATCAGACTTATTTAGGCAATTTGCTATTGTGTGTGTGGTCCCATGCAGCCTGTTTCAGTAAAGGGTACGTTACACACTTGGAAATTATCCAGCAGGCCGTGTGTGTGTGTGTGTGTGTGTGTGTGTGTGTGTGTGTGTGTGTGTGAAAGAGAGTGGGAGGGTGAGACAGGAGGCAAAAAGAAGGGAGATAATGAGGAAGCGGGGAAGGAGAAAGAAATGGAGAAAAAGAAAGGAAGGAGGTGGGATCGTGCGAGAGGGAGCAAGAAGAGAGAAAATGAAGAGCGGGAAAACTCCAACATGATGTTCCCAGATGAATAGTACACTTAATTTGAAGACTGGATTCTTTTCTTTTAAATTTTGGCTATTGTCAGTCATATTGCAAACACACTGAGATGGTTTAGATTTCCATTGTGGAGGCAGTGCACTGTCGAGGAGTGCGTGACTAAATTACTAAGCACAATCCACAAGGACCAAACATGAAACCATCTCAGCCAGGAGAAGAACTTTATATGGTGCTTTTCGCCAGCTGCATCCCTGGTCATGGAGTACAACGTGTAACCGTTTGCCCAGGCGCTATTTTGGGGAAAAGAGTCATTTCATCAAGGGTACAGCTTCAGTTTGAAATTTTGTTTGGATCGTTTGCCAAGAAGTTGGCGTCCAAGAAATTCAGCATGAAAAATGTGAAAAGAGAATTGGAAACCAAGGCAGGGGATGACTCTGCTCCTAAAATTTTGACCACAACTAACCTGTTCAAGAGCAGAGTCCTAGTGTAGGATTAGCACTGGACCACAAGATCGGTTTGAACCGCAAGGTCGGTGGTTCAAACTCAACAGCTGCTCCTTGGAAACCTTATACAGGGCTGCTGTGAGTCAACATGACAGGACAAGACAACTGCTGAGTCATTTCATCACTTTAGTCATATATAACTTATTCCTCTGCCACGATTTCAGTAACACTCTTACCAATAAATAGACATTTCAGAAGTTTGAAAATCCAAAAAGGATCAAGATGGAACTTTGACTTCATCCATGATACACCATGTGAACTTGGGCTAGTCATTTTACTTCTCTGGGCCTCAGTTTATTTGGCTGCAAACTGGACATAATAGCACACCACTCACAGGGGTTTGAGAAGATCAAATGATATCATATTTGCACAGGAATTTTTTGAGTTCAAACATGTTTGAGAACGTACATTATAACTTTTCTTGATGACCATGATGAGCTGAGGGCCATTATTGAAAACCGGAGTTACAGAGTTAGAAAAGACGAACTTCAACATTCTTGACAATTCCTATGGGTTTTGAATTGACTACTCAAAGAGGAAAAACTGGGACAACTGTTCCAGTTCCCAGTCTTGGGGAGTGTGCATATGGGAGATGGTTGGAAGCAGATTGTGACCAAAGGCAAGGAAAAAATAAAATGAGAACAAAACTGTAACAGCTTAAAATCTGATGTTGTTCTGAACCTCATAAGCCAATAAAGTACTTTGAGACCTCATATTGTTCTCATTTCCACACATTATAGGCCCATCAGTGTGGAATGATAAACAGCTCCCTCCATCCGATGATTAGGAGCAGCTACAGGGGAGGGCATGGGGAGGAAGCTGCAGGAAGGTAGACACCAAAGACAGGTGCAGGTCTCTGGAGAAGACACCCCCACCTGCACCATCCAGGAGTCCAACACACTGACTCAATGTACGCTTACTTCACTGATGAATGAATACACGGAGAGAGACACAGCAGGAAGATGGGGACCTAGAATCCAATGCTGCTCATTCTTCAGGTCCCACCAGAAGTCTCTCATCCATACAGTCTGTCTACCCTAGTTTGTCCTCCTCTGAACCCTGACCCTCAGTGGTGCAAACAGTTACTGAGCCCAGCTACCAACTGATAGGTTATGGTTCAAGCCCACCCAGAGGTACCTGGAAGAAAGTCTTGGCAATCAAAACAACCAGCCATTGGAAATGCCACGGAGCGCACTTCTGCTGTGACACACACGAGGTTGCCATGACTTGGAACTGACTTGATGGTAACCAGTTTTCTTAGTTTCTACCATCTGGGTAGAATTATTTGCTGAAGTCCTTATAGTCATTGCTTCATTCAGTCCACTTCCCCCATCCTCCTGGCCCCATCATGTCTGCTGTGTGCCTGGGGCTGCCCTTAGCACTGAAGAACTAGAGGAGGACTGTCCTCCATTGAGGGAACATCGGTACAAAACCAGTGACCACCCTGCACTTAATAAGGAGATGGAAATGCAGTTCCAGCAAGGTGGGACCCTGTCGGGGAGAGACCACCCTGTCTGCAACAATTGGGTGCAACAGGTTTCTCCAAGGAGATGGTGTCATCTGTGTTGTGACTGTTAAGTGTTGTTGTTAAGTGCTGCTCAGTCGGTTCTGACTCATAGTGACCTAGTGGGTTTCTGAGAACTGGCTGGTGGGTTTGAACCACTGATCTTATGGTTCAAACTGACCTTATGATCCAGGGCTTATCCTACAGTGCCCCAGCAGGACTCATCTGTGTAGAATATTGAAAAAGAAGGCAGAATGGTGCAAGTAGAGGGAACAGCCTAGGTCAAAGTTTGGGAGTGTGAAAAGTCTGGTTTGTTTTTAGGGTGGTGAGTAGGAAAGGCTGGAAAGGAAACAAATGAAAAGAACAAACAAGTGTTTATCGAGTTCATACTATGTACCCTGGGTGGTGAAAGTGATCAATGCTCTTGGCTGTTAACGGAAAGATTGGAGGTTTGAGTTCACCCAAAGGCAACTCACAAGAAAGGTCTGGCTATCTGTTTGGAAAAATCAGCCTTTGAAAACCCCATGTAGCATCTCTGCTCTGTCACACATGCAGTCTCCATGTGTCAGAATCGACTGGACGACTGTTGCTTTGTTTTGCTTTGGTTTTGTGATGTGCCAGGCAGTGTGCTAAGGTCTTAGCATGAAGTAGGCCACTTAATCCTCCCAACAACCCGATGATTCCCCCACCTTCCCTCCAATTTTACTACTGAGTGTGAAAGTGAAAGAAAGGCATTTATCCAACATTTTAATCTTTCTGAAAAAAATCATTTTGTTTTTTGGTGAAAATACATGCAGCAAAACATTCAAGAAATCCCACATGCACAACTGATTGATTGATACAGGTTACATTCTTGAAGTTCTGTGACCAGTCTCCATTAGCAGTCTCCTTTTCTTGTGTCAACACCATTAACATAACTCACTGCCCCCTAGTTAAGCTTCAGAATCTTGATTTGTACAACTCTGTGCAGGAGTCCTGGTGTGTGTGTGTGTGTGTGTGTGTGTGTGTGTGTGTGTGTGTGGTGCTGTAGAATAACACACTGGACAGCAAAGGTCAGTATGAACTACAAGGTCAGCGGTTCACACTCACCAGTAAGTGGCTCCTCAGAAACACTATGCAAGGTTGCTATGAGTCAGAACCTACTCAACGGGACTTAACAACAACAGCAATACAGGGAAACACTCAGAAGCAGGTATTTTTAAAAACAGATGAGCATGAAGCCCCATCCTCCCAACTAATGTCATCATACCAGGAGATTATACCCATGGACCTCCCCAGATGCAATACACAGGAATCAAATTGACTACATCTGCTGGGAGAGATGGTGGAAAAGCTCCGTATCATCAGCCAAAACAAGGCCAGAGACAGACTGTGGATCAGACCATCAATTGCTCATTAGCAAGTTCAGACTGAAGCTGAAGAAAATGAAAATAAGTCTACAGGAACCAAAATATGACCTTGAACATATCCCACAAAGCAAATCTGTTGCACAAGACTTCCTTAAAGGTTTCAAGAGCAAAGATGTTAGTTTGAGGACTAAGGCACACCTGACCCAAGCCATGGTATTTTCAATTGCCCCATATGCATGTGAAAGTTGGACAATGAGTAAGGAAGATCATAGAAGAATTGATGCATTTAGGTTATGCTGTTGGAGAAGAATAATGAAAGTACCGTGGACCACCAGAAGAACAAACCAACCTGTGTTGGAAGAAGTACAGCAAGAATGCTCCTTAGAGGCCAAGATGGCGAGACTTCATCTCTCACACTTCAGACATGATCAGGAGGGAGCAGTTCCTGGAGAAGAACATTATGCTTGGTAAAATGGAGGGTCAGCAAAAAAGAGGAAGACCCCCCAATGAGATAGGCTGACACAGTGTCAGCAGCAATGGGCTCAAATTTAACAACAATTGTGAAGAAGAGGCAGGACTAGGCAGTGTTTCGTTCTGTTGTGCATAAGGTTGCTATGAGTTGGAACTCACTCAACTGCACCTAACAACAACAAGATGCTGTTGTTGTTATATTCTATATTCTAGACAATGATATGTCCAGGGATGCAGAGGAAGCTGTGTTCTTGGACTCCAGTGTAAACCCGTGTAGCACTGATCTCCCATGCTTCGGGTTATGGAAGACAGCTGAAGGATTGTGTTGGTTTTTTATGACCGTTTTAAAAAGAGTTAAAATATAGTTAAACAAATCTAGACCAGACTTTTGTGGGCCACCTGAGTTGAACAGAACACAGTGTGAAAACTGCTGATTGTATTGTTGCATCAAATACTATTGAGCCTTGAGCCTTGTTCCATCATAACATCGTGTCTCTCATGACTTCCAATGAGCCTCCCTGAGCACATATAGTGAGTAGCTCCACCTCTGTACTATCTACCTGTATCTGAGAAGGTTGTGTGTATGTCGGGGGGCGGGGGGTGGGGGGAGCGGATTGTAGAAAGATTTTTTATGTATGACTCCGGGAGAAGAGGTAGAAACTAAAGTCACCTGCCTCCACAGACCAAGAGACCTGAGCTTTAGAGTAAGTTATATATAAAGTGCTAAAGGCATTTTAACACCATACTAGGTGAGATTCTGGATTCTAAGAAAAGTGGCTTGGCTGCCTTAGGGGAGGATGAAGTACTATGGGGTGGGGACAAGAAGCCACTTCATTCCTCCTTAGATGCACAGTGTGGTTCTCTAAGTAATGGTCAACTTGGCTCACCTTCCTCAGGTGACTTAGTGGGCAGTGGCACCCATGGGGAGGTTGGAGTAGAAAACTCGTAAAATGCTCCTAGGGTCTTCCAGGAGTAAGTAACCAGGGAAGACAGAGTTGAGGGCTAATCTCTTGCAGATAAGATATGGTAGAGTTGAAGAGCCATCATAGTCTGGGTCTTTATTTAATATGATCTTAGTGATTACGAGTCGGGCTGTTCACCTCAAGGTCAGCAGTTCGAAACTACCAGTTGGTCTGTGGGAGAAAGATGAGGCTTTCCGCTTAAAGTGCAGCTTTCTGGCTATACTTCTTCTAACACAGATTGGTTTGTTCTTCTGGAAGTCCATGGTACTTCTAATATTCTTTTGTAAATAATAATGTAAAGATTTACAACCTCCAAAACTCTACACAGGGTTGCTATGTGTCAGAACCGACTCCACAGCACATAACTACCACCATCATTATATCTAAAGCTTGTGAAGCCTGGGGCAAACCACGTGTAGGAGGACTTGAGGACAAATTTAAATGGCGTATGGGAAGAGATAGGGAGTCCTGGTGGTTAGGCGTTGGGCTGCTAACCAGAAGGTTGGTTGTTCAAACCCACCATCTGCTCTGTGGGAGCACAATGAGGCTGCCTGCTCCCATAAAGCTTTATAGTCTCAGAAACCCTATCTAGGGTCATGATGAATAGGAATCAACTTGGATTCGAGTTGAATGACCGTTAGCTCAACAAAGACCTCCTCTGGGCATTGTAGGGCCCAGAAGGACAGGCCCCCCCCCCCCCAAAAAAGAAAGAGGGGCTGTCTGCTTCCGTAAAGAATCACAGTCTCAGAAATTCTCTTTAGGGTTGCTATAAGTCAGAATTGATTCAGTGTTGGTGGGTTTGGTAAGGGAGGGAAGGACTGGGGTAAACTGATTGGCTGCGCTGAAGATTTGTCCGTTTCAGGAAAAGGACTTTTAGCTTTAGGTGTTGGCTCTCTCTGTAGCAGAAGAGCTGTCATTGGCTATGAAATCGCAGTGTTAGCAGTACTACTGAATGTTATATTAAAATATGAATCTAGGATAGTCTGGTTTAACCGAGAATTCTAACACTAAGGTACAGCTTAAAATGTACGCATGCTTAGAAACACACAGATACTTACTACTTAGGCAGTAGTTAAAAAAATCAATGACAAATTGCATCAGGCAAATCTTCTGCACAAGACCTCTTTAAGGTTCAAGAGCAAAGATGTCAGTTTGAGGACTACGGCGGACCTGACCCCAGCCATGGTATTTTCAATAGTTTCATGTGCACGTGAAAGTTGGACAATGAATAACGAAGATGGTAGAAGAATTGATGCATTTGAGTTATGGTGTTAGAAAAGAATATTAGAAGTACCATGCACTGCCAAAAGAACAAACCAATCCGTGTTGGAAGAAGTGCAGCCAGAATTCTTCATAGAAGCAAGAATGGCGAGACTTTTTGGTATAATGGAGGGTCAGTGAAAAAGTGGAAGACCCCCAACGAAATGGATAACGCAGCAACACTGGGCTCAAACAGAACAATTGCAGAGATAGCACAGGATCTGGCAGCGTTTCGTTCTTTGTGCATCGGGTTGCTAAGTCGGAACCGACTCAGCGGCACGAGAGCAAAAGCTTCACATGAGTCGGATGCATCCACGGAGCTTGGGGTGGTGACTGGCACGTAGTAGGCACTCGGTTAACTCTTATTGGAACTAAACCAAAACTAAACTGCAAAGCCAATTTCTGCTCTACGTTCTAAAAAGAAAAGGTCGGGCCTCAAAAGCAGTTGCTATATGTTGAAACTATAAAAATGGATTTAAAACGTTAATTTTATAGTTGATTTTTCAACTCATGGTGAGTCCACGTGACCAAGCAGAACTGGCGTCATGGCATTTTCTAGGGTGTAATCTTTACGGAAGCAGATCGCCAAGTCTTTCTTCCACGAGTGCCTGGATGGATTCGAAGCCTTCAGCTGGCAGCCAACTGCTTACCCGTTATATCAGCAAACCCCCCAAGACACAAACCCACTGCCAATTCATCCATTACAACTCATAATGACCCTGTACAGGCTTTCTGAGGTTGTTGTAAATCTTCACAGAAACAAACAGCCTCATCTTTCTCCCCTGGAGCGACTGGTGGATTTGAACCACTGACCTTGTGGTTAGCAGTCCCTTGTTGACCCTACAGTGCCACCAGGGCTCCTATGTAAGTGGGGCTCCTTAAAAAGTTGTTACAAAGGCCCCAGTGACAAAGCATTTCACTGTAATTGTTATCTGACATCATTCATTTTTTCGAGTATCCAGAAAACATTAACTTCACACTTACTTTGTTCTCAGGCACGGAGAAGGCAGTCCCTGCCCTTGTAGGACTTAGAGCCAAAGGCAGATGTTGAACCCTGGAAGGAAGCAGGGCACGTGTTGGGGCAGAGAAAGCCCTGGCAGCTCGGAGTAGACTGTGTAAACCACCGATACAGGAGTCAGGGAAAGCTGGGGTGGGGGTTACATTTAAGCTAAGCATGCACAGAAGACTCGAGGACAGGGGGGACAGGTGTGTGAAGGTGACAAATACAGGAAGTCCAGTGGCCCGACAAGCATTGCTGCCAAGTGTCTACTTCTGAAAGGCATAGGCTGGCATATAGAGAAGGCATTCTTCCTTACACACCTTTATTGTGCTCACGGTCATCTGGATAGTGCTCTGTATTTGCACTTCTGACAAAGACATGGGTGCAGGATAAGATATTTTGTCGAGGAGAAATCTCTCTCTCCTGTATGAAAACAAACAGTATTTATGACAAATTACAAAGTGACGCTCGGTTTCAGGCAGGCAGGCAATAGGGAGTGGTGAGGACTGTGGCCTCACACAAGCACAGGCTCTGTCTAAATGCAGTAACTGATTGTTGCCACACGGGGATGCCAACCCAGTTTTGCTAGATGTTTTGATTTTTCAAGAGAAGCGAGAAATCCAGATGTTTATGTAAAAGTGTCTTTTCGATGTTGACTGAGAAAATATTTAAACAGTCCACAAGCCAAGCAAATCAAACTTCCAAGGCAGCATCCGGCCTGTGGAATCATAAAATGGAATACAACATTTTCATTTCTAAACATGCTCATTGTGAATTTTGTAAGATTGGTAGTATTTGAAACTACTGTTCACCTTGAAAGTACCTACCAGTTACCAGCTGCCTCTAGCTGTCTCCAACTCATGGCAAACCCAGGCATGTCAGAGGAGTTCTGGGCTCCACAGGGTTTCTAAGGGCTGATATTTGGGATCACCAGGACCTTTCTTCCAAGGAGCCTCTGGGTGGACTCAGAGGCTTTTCAGGTAGAGCTGAATTCATTAACCTTTTGTATCATCCTGAAAGTGCCTCCCAGGCAGTAATACAAATGATCTACTGTACAACAGAGAGTTGCACTGATTGTTGTTAAGTGCCATCGAGTTGGTTCCAACTCATTCTGACCCTTTATAGGGTTTCCGAGGAGCAGCTACTGGGTCTGAACCATCGACCTTGCAGTTCAAACCAACTTTGTGGTCCAGTGCAGTGAACCTTTACTAAAGTTTAAATAATGGACTAATACTGATAGTCTAGATCTTTTCAGAATTACCATAATTATATAATGGATGAGCTGAGTTAAATGGACAATTACTCGGTTTCTAAGTGTAAAAGTTTGTGCTAGCTTGGGTTTTGTTTTTTGTTTGCTTTATAATTGCAGGCATGTAGATTTACAGGAAACCTTTTGACAAAGTTCGTGTTGAATCTATCAGCCTCGCATCACAAATTTAACTATGATATGGAATGCCACAAGTAAATAATGTAAACCCCTCCCTGCCTTCTTAGCCTGGGCTGGGTCTTTTCTTCTAGATATTTGTTCACCATCTTGCAAGTATGAACTCCATTGAGCAAATGGCTTTTGTTCAACTGTCCAACTCAAACACTCTTGTCATTCTTCAGCAAGAGCTTTATTTAGAAGTTCCCAGAGAAATGAAAGTGAGAAAACCCAGTTCAGAAAGGGTCTGGGTATAAAGAGTTCCATTAACACAGCTGCTGGGCCTGGAAAGTCAACAAAGCCTGAGAATGTTTTATTTGGACCTATCCTCCACTGTGCACTGGTGATAAGGAGGCAGTGGGAGCTCAGCCGTTCACTGTACTGCCCATATCCAGCCCCGTATTGATGTGGAAACAATGCCCCTTTCAGATCACACCCGCTTCAGTGGCTAATAATGAAGCAATACAGGGTGAAGACGGGGTACCGCGCTTCAAGTCCAGAGAGGCAATACTCCGGGGCTTTATTTCAGGTGCTGCCTGATGCTCTTGTTGAGTTATTTTGGCTCATTCATTAAAGCTTACGATACATTTGTTTCTCTGCTTGGAAGGTAAGGCTAGAGTAATTGCTCATCGCTACGACACTTCCATACATCTGTCCAAGGAACTCTGTAAGATTCAAGCTCTCGCTGGATGGGAAGTTGGGTGGCCAGACTTCATACAGCCCATGTAGGAACCAAACTATTTTAGAGCCAGATTTGGGAGGATGTCAGTGATCACTTAGTCCTGCCTCGGGTTCCACACCAGGATCCCTCCAGTGGTTTCCATGACCTGACCCCACAGCCCTCCTCTCTGCCATTTACCCTTCACACTTTCTGCCCCAGCCCACTGGGTTTCTGAAATGCCATTCCTGCCTCCTAGCTTGGCATTGCTAATCCATGTGCCCGGAATGCTATCCCCTCAGAGTGTCACAGGGTTCAGCTCATTGTCACCCTCAAAGTACTCGTCCTTATTACCCTGTGCCATGTGTCTCTCCTGAACCCTCCACCACAGTGGCCCGACAAGCATTGCTGCCAAGTGTCTACATCTGAAAGGCAAAGCCTGGCATATAGAGAAGGCACTTCCATAGACTTGGTTTAGCTCAAACAGGAAACACCAAACAAACAGATATTCCATCAAGTCTATGCCAACCCATAGTGACCTCATAGAGGGTTTCTAAGGCTGTAAATCTCTATGGGAGCAGACAGCCTCATCTTTCTCCATCAGAGTGGCTGGTGGGTTTGAACTAACCCACCTTGTGTTTCGTAATCAAGTGCTTAACCTACAGCATCACCAGGGTTCCTGATGCGTGATTGTTTTCTATCACATTGTCCTCTATTATTTTCTACTGGGAGTTCTGGTGTGGTGCTGCAGGTTAATGCGCTGCACTGCACGGATGGTATGAACCGCAGGGTCGGCAGTTCAAGTTCACCAGGAAACCCTATACAGGGTTGCTATGAGTCAGAACCAACTTGACCACACTTAACAGCAGCAGCAATTTTCTAGTAAGCATACATCACTATCAGAAATGGTCTTGCAATTATTTGGTGGACTGTTGAGTTTCCACCTTCTCTCCAAATTTCAAGAGGTCAAGTGTCTTGTCTGCCTTATTCCATATGCACCCAATGCCTGGAACTCTACCTGGAAGAACAAATGCTCTCAGAAGTCAAGCAAGGGGCCTGACTGACACCAATGTAAAGCAAAGGAAGGGGCTTGGACTTTCGTAAACTGGTCAATGAAAACCACTCAGCATTTAAATCATGGTGCATATGATATAAAACACACAACTAGGTAAGGTTTATCTTCAAACAGGGTTTCCAGTATATTGTTAAGTGCCGCGAAGTGGGTTCCAACTCATAGTGACCCTGCATAGGGTTTCCAAGGAGTGGCTGGTGAGTTTGAACCACCGACCCTGCAGTCCAGTGCTTATCCTACGGCACCACACCAGAAATTCCACATGCCTGACTGATCAGATGATATCTGACAGACCCAGAGCAGACCCACATTCTTTTCTCCCTAGAATCCGGAGTCCTAATGGTCTTGAAGGAGCTCAGTGGTTACTATCGGCCTGCTGACCTCAAGGTCAGCAGTTTGAAACTACTAGCTGTTCCGTGGGAGAAAGATGAGGCTTTCTGCTCCCATAAAGATTTACAGCCTTGGAAACCCTGTACAGGATCACTATGAGTTGGAACTGACTCCACAGTACTTAATAACAATGGGGTTTTGAGTTTTGAGGGTTTGTTTTTAGTTATAAACGCTCTTCATTGACAAACATCATATTCAACAAAAGACCCAGTTGTGTTTGCTTCCAGACTAGCCCCAAAGCACAACTACTTTACTTCAAAAATACAATTAGAATTATAAATCAAATTTTAATTAAGCAAGCCCCAGAATAAGAAGAATAGCAGGTTATCCCCTCTCCTGCCTCAAAAAAAAAAAAAGAAAAGAAAAGAGCACTTGGTGGATGGCCATAGAAAGGACTGTCTGGGAATTTTCTGAGCCTGATCTCTCCTTATGACTCCCACCTGGTTTCAACTATTCATAGAACAATGACACTTTCCCTACGTCTCGAAGCACAGACTGACTACCACAAGCTTCCCAGCGGCAGACAATCCATGTCAACTGGGAGTCCCCGTTTGCTACAAAGTAACCTGCAGTCCATGGTGTCCCCCTGGACACCTCTGAAATAAAGTTTCATAATCACCAGGAGCAACGAACACCCCAGAGATAAGAAAGTCTTAGTCCACAAGCAAATTCCAAGCAGATCTGAATTCAAGTATTGTTTTTGAGGTTGGAAAATTCAGGCATTTTCTAGCTGGGGAAAAAAGAAATTGAGAAAAAGGAATATCTGTTTGTTTGGGGTTTCCTGTTCAATCCAAACCCAAAAGCAATGGAAGCATGTCAGAAACAGGCATATATGTTTCATCCCAATTCCCATCGCGGTTGGACACTTTTAGTGCTTTGAAGTCCCACACTCGACTTCTCCAAATAAAGTTAAACTTCGATGGCTCTTCCACCGCTAACCATTAGAACGCAAGAATGGAATTAATCGGAAACTTCAGTGTTCCACATTTCTCAAATCAGAAATGGATGTGAAGGAAGAAAAGCTCAAGTTGTTGAAACTCAAAATACTGACAACTCAAGAAGCCCCTCACCCAATACTTTCTCTGGTTGGTAAAACATTGAGT
Source organism: Chrysochloris asiatica (assembly GCF_000296735.1). Classification (NCBI taxonomy): domain Eukaryota; kingdom Metazoa; phylum Chordata; class Mammalia; order Afrosoricida; family Chrysochloridae; genus Chrysochloris; species Chrysochloris asiatica. The sequence continues at coordinate 51,475,225 of NW_006408521.1, forward strand.
GCCACTTATTTAACAAGAATGATGTGGGGGCTACCCAGCTCGCCTTTAATTTCCCTAATACTGAGTGATGACTGTGTATATTTTTGATCTGCAGACTAAAGGCAGCTTCAAAGTGACAACTTTCATAGCCTGCTACGGCAACGGGGCTGGCCCAGTGAGCTCGCCAGTCTTTCAAAGAAAATCAGAACCTCTTAGGATCTTGACTACCATTCGCCCACAAAGCCAACAATCCATTTTATGTAGCCAAACGCAGATTACTCTACACAGAGAGCCCCCTCCCTGCCTCCACTTTCTTCCATCTGGAAAAAAGACCACAGAGAAATGTAACAGCCCTGGCCGAGCAGCGGGGATTTTGGCATTCCCACAATTCCATTGTTTGGGCCAATTTGGGGAGGTCAGAGGAGGAGAGTTCAGGAGGGCCACAGGGTTCTGAGTTACAAAGTCATAACACATTGTTCCCTAAGCTGGCTCAATCTCTCCTCCCTCTGAAGTAGCAGGCCCCCAACACCCCCTGCCCGCCCCTTGACTCTGCTCCGCACAATACTGTGGGGGGAGTATTTAGGTTCCAGAAATAAAGGTTCAAACAGCTCTCCGCCCTCTCTCCAGGACTAAACATCAAACAAGAAAAGGGCCAGCCTGTCCCAAAGTCCCTGTCCTGGTGGCATACTTTTAAATAAAGTCCTCTGCTGTCACTACCCCTTTGGGCCTGCTTCATCCAATGGGTTCAGCATTCCTGGCATCTCTATTACGGCATTGTGCTCCCCACGAGGGCAGCTTGGAGGGAGAGGAGAGGGACACAACCCCTTTTCCCAGAGCTGCGAATCCTGATGGGGAAAAGGACATCTAACAGAGGGGCAGAAGTCCCCGTGACCTCCGCCTGCTCCCACAGCAGGGCGGGGAGGTTCTGAGAAAGCCAATGAGAGTGATTTGAAAGGGGCGAATCCAGTCTTGGAGAATGGGAGAGCAACCATTGCAGAGCCATAAAACCTTTTCTTGGGTGTGGGTTCTAAGAAGAGAGCACATTATGGGGCTTCTTGGGAGGAGCCCTGTGAAGATAGGGGTGGGTCTTTACAAACTTGAAGGGTGGAAAGAGGTCACTTTTTACCTAGGAATAAATGCACTACTGAGCTTTAGGCATTTTTGTCTCGGCAAGTCCTTTTTAGAGGGAAGACATTCATATATTTTGTATACACACACACCAAGCAAACCCATTGCCTTCAAGCCAATTTCAACTCATGGCAACCCCATATGCTCCAGAGTAGGACTGTTCCAATAGGGGTTTCTTGGCTGTGATTCTTGGCAGACGGTCAGGTCTTACTTCTGCAACATGGCTGGGTAGGCTCAAATCACAAACTTTTAAGTGAATAGTCCAGGGCAAACAGTTTGTTACCAAAATTTTGGTGATTCTTAAAAAAAAAAAAAAAAAAAAAAAATACATCAGGACTACCGGACTATAGAAACCACAAGGTTGGAGGTTCAAATCCACCAACCGCTCCTTGGAAACCTTATACGTGGTCCGTATGAGTCAGAATCGACTTGACGGCACCTGAGTGAGTTCCAACTTATAGCGACCCTGTACAAGGTTTCTGAGGAGCAGTTGGTGAGTTTGAACTGCTGACCTTGTGTTCAAACTGACTTTGCAATCCAGTGCTTATCCTACAGTGACACACCAGGATATATATATATATATATATATACACATATATAAAGGAGCTCTGGTAGCGTAGTGGTTACGAATCGGGCTGCAAACCTAAAGGTCAGCGGTTCGAAACTACCAGCTGCTCCGCGGGAGAAAGATGAGGCTTTCTACTCCCGTAAGGATTTACACCCTCGGAAACCCTGAACAGGGTCGCTATGGGTCGGAACCGACTCGACGGCACTTAACAACAACATATACATATATACATATATACATATATACATACACATATGTTGTTAAGTGCCGTCGAGTCTGTTCAGAGTCTTAGCGACCCCTGTACACAGTTTCTGAGGAGCAGCCCGTAGTTCACAGTCCAGTGCTGCTCCTACAGTGACACACCAGGAGTCCTATATATGTGTTGTCACCAGGGTTTCTGAGGAGCACCTGGTGGTTTTGAACTTATGATTCACAGTCCAGTGCTGATTGTTAAACACCACATCAGGAGGATAATAATATTTATAATATAATCAATTTGCTTTATCTAATTACTCATGCTTTATCTAATTATTTATGAGGACAGAAGGGAGAGCTCCGTGTCAGATGATCCAAGGCTGTTTGACTCCATTGCCCAGAAAGTCTGCAAATATCACCAACCCATCTGCCTTTACTTGGAGCTGGCCCCAAGACAGTGACATGGGGGTGACCCCTGAGAGATTTCCTGAAGTATGAATGGATGTGGGCCTTTCTCTGGATTTTCCCCACTATGATCCACATTGCATGTGAATGACACAGAAGACCAGGGGCCCAAAGGAGCCCCTAACGCCAGCTCCACTGTGCACGTCAGCTAACACGGGGCAGCTGAGATGGAACAAAGAGTGCTCTAGATTGGTTATAGGAGGAGACAGTGAATCAAAATGATCAAACACAGGAGGACTTAATGCCAGTGGACACCTCCATCAGACACTTGTAAACTCTGAGCCACTGCCAGGAACGAAGAGATAGCTAAAATCCCGATTCAGGCAACTGAGCCGGTCTGCTTTTGTGGTGACAATTTTTTTTTTTTAATTCTGCATTGATTCATCTTTTTTTCAATTTGGGAGGATCCAGTGCCTTCCCAGAGTTCTTCTTCAAGCCTGTCCAGATTTGTTCATTCTACCTTTCTACCAAACAACAGGAGAGAGGGTCAGGTGCTGGAATGACGGAAGGTGAACACATGAGACTCACATTTCCTTCATTATTTTTCATTAGCTGAATGGAGGGTGTTGTCCAGAGGGAGAGAGGCAGGAAAGAGGGGGCATCGGCCACCCCCTGAAGCCCTCAGCCCACGGACACGGGTCTGACTCAGCTCTGAGTTCACGCAGACACTTCCGGGAAAGGAGCTGGCAGCCATGTGAGATGAATTAACTGTTCAGAGTGAAGGAATCTGATGTGTTAGTTTCTTCTCACACCAGAACGGACTGTCAAACTGAAGCTGAGGGCAAGGCAACGACCCATGTAATTTAGAGAGTGCAGGGAGGAGGAAATTGTCTGGGTGAATACGAGGGGGCTTCAAAAAGTTCAGGGAAGAATTCCATTCTCTTTTCATCCCATTTGTCCACGATCGTTTCGAAGCCCGAACAAAGGCTACTGTTGCAGGCAAACTGAAACAACCAGAAATTAATGGATTAAGAATGTTCTATGCATATCTTCTCTTTGGGCAGATAATTATGTCTGTAAGGAAAATATGATCTGTTGACCATAGACCTCAGCACTTGAGAATGTTGACTCAGTCTACTAATTTTAAGAGTTTTGTTTTCTAGGAAAAACAATTTGTTTCTAGGAAGACAAATGGGTCTTCACTGCCTTATAATGGCTTGTGTCCTTAAAAAGAAGCCGAATGGCAAAGCGCACGGGTTTTTTGGCTTCGTGGGAGACAGCACTGTGGAGACAGAATGTTAGGTATGCAGAGAGCAGGCAGCTTGTGTTTTGTTTCCAGGTGCACAACTATTCTAGGCCATATTTACTGAGGGTCTGCTGGCAAGTCTTCTTCACTTTCCTATTTAAAGCTGGTGAAAACAGAGTTCTTACAGCCAAGTGATTGCCGACTCCCCCTTCTCCACCGGCGGCAAGCTGGCCTAGCTCTCCTTCCAGCCTCAGCTCCTTAGAGGGATCCTTCTCAAGCAGCTTGAGACCTGTATTCTCAAACAACAACCGCATTCTCTTCTCGACCTGAGCCTATATTTAATTAGCAGTAGATACTCACTTGATCTTTCTGAGCCTCAGTTTCCTCACCTGGAGAACAGAAGTTAAGCCTGACAGGGGAGATCCAAGGAAAACACAACACATGGAAAACGCTGAACACAAAACCCAGTGCATGCTGTCGCTGTGCGTTGTTAGCTGACTCACTGCGACCCTGTGTACAATGGAATGAAACACTGCCCAGTCCAGCACCATCCTCACAATAATTGCCATGCTTCAGCCCATTGTTAAAGTCACTGGGTCAATATATCCCACTGAGGGGCTTCCTCTCATTCGCTGATCCTCTCAGCAGGTATTTAATAAATGTGATTTCTTCTTCTATCTAATAGAGAGCAGACGCTTTCTTAGATTCTTTTACCTGTTTCCCAACATATAAGGTTAGTTTCTTGAGACCAAAGGGCATTTCCTGCTCCGTTTTATATGCCCAGAATGTAGCATAAAGTCTAGTATATACCAAACACATAATAACAGCTTTTATACGTAAAGTACAAAATAGTATAACGTTATAGATTTATTTAACAAGTATTTATTAAGCACATATCATGTACCAGACAGTTCTCTGGTTTTGGAGATTGGGATACAGTGGAAAGCAAGACAGAGATAGTCTGTACCCACATGGGAGTTACACCCTAAGGGACATGTGAACTGGTTGTTGTTGTTAAGTGCCGTCAAGTTGATTCCAACTCATAGCGACACTGTATAGGGTTTCCAAGACTTTAAATCTTGACTGGAGCAGAAAGCCTCATCTTTCTCCCACAGAGCAGCTGGCAATCTCAAACTGCAGCCCTTATGGTTTACACGCCAGTGCTTATGGTATAAGCAGTTATACAAAGATACTTTCATTTCATTTAGGAAGGGAATTAGCATATATTGTGTTCAGAGAGGAGTCCTGGTGTGGTGCTGTAGGATAAGTACTGGACTGCTGATCTCAAAGTCAGTGGTTCAAACCCACCAGTCACTCCTCAGAAACCCTATACAGAGTTGCTATAAGTTGGAAGCAACCCAATGGCACTTAACAACAAAAGTGTTCAGAGATGGGTGGAGAGATAGAAGGATGCACAATGGAAAGATGAAGAGATGGGAAGATGGAGGTAAGATGGGATAGAAAGGTGAATGGCAAACTGCAATGTTAGAGTGAAGTTTCAATCAGGCCCAACGGGATTCAGGCAAAATGCAACTGTACATCCATATCTTCACTTGGTACTAGTTGGCAATTACTGAAACTCTTTACGATTCCTAACTAGGATAAGCACTGGACTGCTCTCCAAAAAGTTGGTGTTCCTCAGAGACCCTATACAACAACAGCACTCACTAATTACTGACTTTTGCCTTTAACGATCATGGTTTGTGAAAAAGCCTTCTGGAAATAATGGGAAGTGTCCAATCTTGATGGCTGTCTGAGGTGCTGGCCTTTCTGTTGTTTCTCCTGGTCACAAACCTTCCTCCCCACTCAAGCTTTGGGGTGGTCTTCAGCATGTTTTCCAGATTCTCCTTCCTACTCCCCTTCTCTAGCAGTCCTCTTGTCTTCCACCCAGGGCCCTTTTTAGGATGCACTGCCCATCTTACCACCCTGCCCATTTTGATTACTTGGGTGATTTAGTATGGGTTCTCCAGAGAAGCAAACCAGTGAAGGCTGATGCTATTTGTTACTCCAGTTGTGAGAATTTTCATTTCTTTACATTGAGCTATAATCTATACTGAAGGCTGTAGTCTCTGATCTTCATCAGTAAGTTCTCCAAGTCCTCTTCACTTTCAGCAAGCAAGGGTGTGTCATCTGCATGTCACCGGTTGTTAATGAGTCTTCCTCCAACTCTGAGGCCATGGTCGTCTTCCATTTCCCCAAGGAAACTCCCTTTCAACTGACTGGCTGTTTATATCAGATCTCATCATGGAAGTGAGTACATTATATCAGATCACAACGTGGAAGATGATTACATCTATACATAACTGTTAAACTGCATCAGAACTGCCATCCAATGAACATCATGGCCTTGCCAAGTTGACATACAACAAAAATAAGAGCGGTAGAGATGGAATTTCCCAGGTATCCAAGTAGCTCTCTTCCATTTAGCTTTAACTCATCAGATACTGGGGAGGAACTCACTGACAAAGGAAAGTTTACTTCTTACAACTCACCCCTGACTCAGCCCCAGAATCACATAAAATGAGGAGTGCTTTGTTTCATCCTTAAAATTAAGATGTGCCTTTTAAATCCATATTAATGGCATGTGTCCACTTGGAGAGGCCACGGCTCCTGGTATTGTGTGGTTGTCGTCCTCTGTTTTGTGATACGTTGTAATTATCTTCCATTTTATGTGTTGTAAATCCTAATTCCGCTCCTCAGAAACCTTATATAGGATCGCTACGAGTAGGAACCGACTCGATGGACTTAGCAATAACAATATGTTAAGGAGGCATTGGTGTGGGTTATATGTTGAGTCACAGCCTTATAAGACAGTGTGACTTAAGTCACACCCTTACTCAAGTTATGCCCTTATTCAAGTGACACCTTTACTCTGGTGTTAAGAATACTTCTTTGGAGGTATGACTTGCATCCAGTAGATATACAGATGTTCTGGAAAGACCTGTCACCCACCCCCAACACCCAACTCCACCCCTTGCTCTGAATACTGCATCCAGTGCATTATCATCTGACCTCTGTTCTTGGGACTTTCTGATTCTGGGATTTACCACCTTTTACAACTCTGTGATTCAACAACCTACCATCTTAGCTGTCAATCTTGGGTTGGTCAGCTCCTGAAACCACATGAGTCAGGAGAAGCCTCCAGTCTGATAACTGACTCACGGTTGTGAACTTGGCAGACTGCACAACCTGTGAGTCACTTCCTTTAGCTGATCACACAAACACACGTGCTTCACTGGTTTCATTTTTCTAGAGAACCCAGCCCAAGACACCAGATGTCATAGTTCTCCCTCCATTTAAGGGCTTTTGTTAGTGGGGAAGGAGATCCAAATCAAGCCAAGGTGTTTACCCAACAATTGTGTCCTTAGCAGACCCCAGAAAACAGTAAGACACAGCATGGCCAATCTAATGAACCCAACAGTCTCCCATATCCAACTCCACTCTGCCTTTCTGGATTATGGGATGTTTTGCTTTCACCTATCTGGTCTCACATTCCATTCAACTCTTTCAGGGGCTCTACTTCCCTCACTGGAGTCCTGGCGTGGCATTGTGGGTTAATCCGCCAGACTGCAAAACCATTTTAACTGCAAGGTTGGTGGTTCAAGCTCACCAGCTGCTCCTCGGAAACCTGATACAGGGTCGCTATGGGTTGGAACCGACTCGATGGCACTTCACAACAACAACTTCACTCATTATTCTCCGAGCACACCATATTCTCTTTAGCTTCTCCCCCACTACTTCTGTACTTTACTATTTCCTCCCCATGCAATGTGCTTCCTCATCTGTACATGTCAAAGAGCCATTACTACCTGGCAAGGATCAACTCCACTAACACTTTCACTCTATTTTCTTAAATCTTCCTAGCAAGCCAACATCTTTGCCCATTATTTTAAAATTGTTGCACTAATTCTAGGCATGGAGTCCTTGTGTGACGCTAAAGGACCATCACTGACTGTAAGGTCAGTTTGAACCGTAAGGTTGTCAGTTCAAACTCATCAGCTGCTCCTCAGAAATCCTATACAGGGCCACAATGAATCAGAAACAATCTGATGGCATTTAACAAGAACAACAGCAACAACTATAGACATATTCTATCTGCTTTGTGTTGATACAACTAATCTATGCACCTTGAATATGCAATAGGGGCACCAATGTCAAAATCTGCCTGTTACAGTCTTGGTATCAGTAGAGCTGAGCATACTGCAAGGCAAGTGAATTAAGGAGTAAATAAATGACTTAGTCACTATTGGTTGATGGGGAAGGCTCATCTTGGGCACAGGTTTTTCTCCATCACAAACCTACTCACAATAAAATGATGAAGGTAGTTTTTTGTTTGGTTTTATTTTGTTGTTAATCTTTGGGGTTTAATTCAAGAATGACGAGCTCGGAGTAGAGTATGCCTTTTGGACCTGCGGTCCCTGTGTGAGAGCCTTCTAGAGCTAGGAGAGACAGAGAATGGTAACCCTAGAGACTGCACAAGAAACAGCAGTAGAAACAAGAGACTGGAGAAAGACAGCCCAGTGGGCTTCCAAGCCCACGGAGCAAGAGGGCAACTGACTCACGGAGAAAGAGCCTAGAGCCTCTGAACAGGAGGCTTTCTGGTGGTGTGAGATGCCTCTGGGACTTAGTGTCAGAGCTACAAAGTTGAGCGACACTTGCCCAAGCCAGTCAGAAGCCAGGCGCGAACAGCCAAGGATCAAGAGAGAAGCTTGTCCTCTGGGGTCTTAAAGGAGCCCTTCATGGCCAAGAGGAGTTGAGAAAACTGTCCCGCACTGGTAAAGGGAAGCTTTGTCTATACACATCCTGATTTTGATCCCAAGTTGTAGTCTGGTGATCTTAATCCTGCGTTGTAACCTGTCACTTCTTTAACAAACACCATAATCATGAGTATTACCTGTGAGTTCTGCATGACTATTGCAATGAAGTCTCGAACTCAGCAAGGAAGTAGACAGAGTCATGAAACGGGCGGCTGGTGTCATAACTGATCAAAAACAGAAAAAAAAAAATTGGAGAGTAGAGATAAGTTTGACCTTCACCTCACAGGAATCAGCCTATGAACTGATGATTCCTTCCCTCGTGAAGTAAAGACAAAGAGGCTGGACAGTGCCCCATGACATTTTGACAGTGGCACATAGTCAGTATTCAGTAAACACTTGATAAATGTGAAAAACATGGAAGCTACCAAGGATTTCATTTTACCTGGATCCACAACCCGTGTTCATGGAAGCAGCAGTCAAGAAATCAAATGAAGTATTATATTGGGAAAATCTGCTGCAAAAGACATCTTCAAAGTATTGATGAGCAAAGATATCACTTGCAGGACTAGGGTGAAATGCCCCAAGCTATGGTATTTTTAATTACCCCACATATGCATGTGAAAGCTGGACAATAAATAAAGATGTCCACAGAAGAACGGATGCATTTTAATTACAGTGTTGATGAAGAATATTCAAAGCACTATGGACTGTCAAAAAAAGAAATCTATTTTGGAAGAATTATAGCCAAAGTGTTCCTTATAAGCGAAGATGGCAAGATTTCATCTCACGTACTTTGGACATGTTATCAGGAGGGACCAGTTCCTGAAGAAGGACATTGTGCTTGGTAAAGCAGGAGGTCAGCAAGAAAGAGGAAGACCCCCAGTGAGATGGACTGACCCAGTGATTTCCACAGTGGGCTCAAACATAACAATTGTGAGGATGGCACCAGACCAGGCAGTGCGTTATTCTGTTGTGCAGAGATTTGCTATAAGTTGGCACCTAACAACAACAACAAGATATACTTGCCTCCACTGCTTGTCTGTCAACTTGCCATGCCGCAGTGGCTTGTGTGTTGCTATGATGTTGGAAACTATGCTCACAGTAAATTTCAAACACCAGAAGAGTCACCTATGGTGGGTAAGTTTCAGTAGAACTTACAAACGAAAACAAACTAGGGAGAAAGGTGTCACAATTGACTTTAAGTCAGGCCTGTGGATCACATAGTACTGGAAGATGAGTCCCACTGGCTCGAAGGCCCTCTGCAATGGTCACAACAATGCATGGAACTGGGCAATGTTTCATTCTGTTGTTCTTAAGCTGGGCTGACTCAACGGCAAGTAACATCAACAAGTAACATACTTGTCAAATGAATACATGAACCCACACTTCCCCCTAAGGATATGTGTATGGCTATGTGTGAATACGAATATGGTAATCTAGTCAAATGCAATGCTGACAAGTGTCATCTGAGAACAGCAGGACGATGAGCTATGATTTTCTAGATAGTTTCCCAGAGTCCTATATTTTATATGCAAGCATTCACTTCATGTTTGTCAAATAGACAAATAAAAAGGAGTTATTCACAAGCCAAGTTTTGTACTGCTTAACAAGTCATTTTGGAAGGAGGTTTGGCAGAGTAAAGCTTTCTGTGCATCCCATCACATCGTAGATTACGCAGAGACATAGGTCAGACTGCTTCATTCCTTAATTCTCAGTGATTTCTCCTCCCAGGCTGACCTGGCTAGCCTCCCAGTGGGCTTGGCCAACATGGTGGGAGAGGTCTATTTGGAGCTGTAGTTTGTTCCCAGTTTCTTACTTAGATTCTCCTTGTTAATGGTATCAATGAAGGTTTTTGTCCAAAAACTTTGAGAAAGGTACTGGCCCTCAGATCTGAACAAGAAAAAAAAAACAAAAAACATATGTATATATTTTCTCAAAACTGTGGATTTCTAACTAACTGAAGGAACTGATTCAATGGCACCTAATAACAACAAAGGAATATTGATAGAGATTTATTGCCAAAAGAAAAGGAAATCAAAATACAAAGCAAAATAGGCAAGTTGCAAACATTCTCAGAAGATCAACTCCAACAAGACTCTTGCTCCTTTTTGGGCTACTTAAATAGGACTCCTGGTATGGAACTCTAGAATAAGCACTGGACTGCTAACCAAAAGACTGGCAGTTCAAACCCATCACTTGCTCCTCAAAAACCCTATACAGGGTCACTATGACTCAACAGCACTGAACCACACAACGAGGTGGAGTCAACAGTAGACATAGGAGAACTGAAACAATACGACAGAAATCCTCACCCACACTCTGCATGAAGGGATTTCCATCAGCAACAGGTTTGAAATTCCTGTTTCAATACCACAGAGAATGAAGTATTTTCACTAACCTGCCTTAAGGACATTTTCTTTTTTGAGGCTGAATCCGAGCCTTCACAGAAAAGGAAAGGTGGTTCCATCCTATGAAGTGTGGAGACATACGGGTTTTGTCCTTGAAAATGACTCACTGTTCATGTTGACCTTCTTCCTGCCATCCTGGCCACCTCCTCTGCAACTTCCTTCACTCACTCTTGGAATTTCTCTCTCTGGCTCCAGAAAAGTTCTTCAACCAGATCCTTCCCTATTATCAGGCTCTCCACACATGGCCTTCTCAAAGCCTAGAAAGTTCTTTTCTCGCTCTCTTCCCTGGCCAACTTCCACTTCAGGTATCCATTTAAATGTCACTTCTTTGGGGTAAAGAGGACCTCCCTCATCACTCACCCCCCAAGTCTGCCACTCTACATAAGGTTCCCATTTCACTCCCTTCGACCTTCCAGTACATCTTTTGAATGGCAGCTATCATGGCTTGTAACAATATGCTTGTATGATCATTTATCTGAAGTAGGTCACCCATGCTGAAATGTGAATTCACGTAAACCGGGAATCTGCCTTCCTTTGCTCACCCGAGGGGCTGGTGTCTAGCAAATATTTGTACAACAGAAGAATCGAAGACAGCTTCCCAAAGCTGAGCTTCAGATCATCTGATCCTGCTCTTTCCTCAAACCTGCTCTCTCCTTCGGAACATTTCCATTCCCCCATTTGCACACGTTTAAATGGAAGATGCGCTTAGCCCACCTGATGTGGCCACTGCACAGGCGTATTCATGTTTACTAGGAAACTCTGAGACATGCATCAGAGCTAAGTTATTATTCATGTGTTTTCCAAATTTCCAAAAGAAAAACATGATCATACTGATGTGGTGTCATCCACATGTGTATGTTGGAGCTGAAGCCTTCTCCCTGATGTCTGTTTATTTCCTGAATTTTACGGCTCTTTTGGAAACTCAACATGAGCAGTGAATTGAATGTGGGAATGGCCTCTCCACTGGCATCTGCCAGAGGAAATTCATTCAACGGCGCGCTGAGCTCAGGAACCACTCAATGCCCTGATTGTAGCTGCAAATTCAAGATGGCGGCCTAACTCAAGGGAAGGCCAGACTGAAGCTCTTTGAAGATTAGAAACTGGCTTTGAAACATGACTTTCTTATGGATGATTGTATTTCTAGCCTCCTCTCATCGACTCTACTGCCAGTAACTAATTTCTTTACTTCTGCTGTTGACAGTTCAACATTCCCTCTGGTCATGTTCTCAGATGTCAGCAGATAGAACATGGAAGCTTTGATCTCAACACAGCAATGGTCACCAGTTGCCATACTTTGGAGACATTCACCCTGGAAGCCCATCCAAAAACACTGGAACATACAGAGGAAGAGCGTTTCAAATGCGGTCAGACTCTAAGGCCCCAGCCTAAAAAATGGGCCAAAATGGCTCCCACTGAATAATGCCAAATTCCTGACCAAAAAGAGAGCCTTTCCACCCTCACTCCCATTTATTTCCTTCCTGCCTCAATCTGTACCCTCATCCCTCAAAAAAAAAAAAAAAAAAAAAAGAGAGAGAGAGAGAGATCGAGAAAGAAAAGGTTACACAGTACTGCCAAAGTCTTTTAAGAACCATTCCAAGGAGCCTTGAACAACCCGGGCTCTCTAAAAGGATACCATTGTAAAAGGCAAGCTCTCATATTTCAATGACATACGTATATGTCTCATAGAAACCAAGGTTTATGCATCTCAGTATTTCTCCTCAGCTAACCACAATTGCAGTGAAACAGCACCACGTTCATAGAGTTAAATGTGGTAGCAATTACTCTGCTGGCAAAAGAGAAGGAGGGTCTTGATGGCATAAATCCTAGGAGTTTCAGGATTAAATAAACATGTCTTTTGCAGTTACACAGATAACTTTGAATGCTGTCTTGGTGCCGTCTGATGGTGCAACTGCTGCAGGAACTAACATGTCTCCTCGTGAAGCCTGCTCCAACCTGGCCACCAGAGGTATGAAACAACATCAGAATAAAAATCCATTTCAAGTGGGGAAAAAAAGCACAGATGTGCATAAACACACACACACACTGTCTGAGAAAATGACTCCAAAATAAGCTTGAACTTGCAGATTATTAAATGCTTTCAGATACCAGGAAATAACTTGAAAATTGCTTTCCCGTATCATATTTATTAAAAAGGTGCTATCGCATGCTGAGGGAAGGAAGATATGGGTCGGCTTGGGTAACCTGAGCATTGTTTAATGGTCACTGATTTTCCTGATGGCCAAGCAGTCTCTTTTGGATTTCATTAGCTCACAGAATGAGATAAGATAGCCAAGAACGCCAGCACCATTTTCAAACGCAAGATGGTCTATGTTGAAGGCCCCAGTTGTAGTTGGAACTTTTCAGTATCTTTTCCCCAGAGGCCAGAATACCTACACACAACAAATTTAGACAAAGAGCCTCACAAGTCAAAGAATATAAGCAGAAACATAGATCCCATTGCTGCTCCTCCTGCTAAAAGAAACCAATTCCTGGAGTGGAACTTGGAGGCTATGTCTAATAAGATAGAGCAAAAGAGCATGACAGGAAACACGCTGTGTTCCAGCAGGAGAAATGGTAGGGGATTGAGAAATTGTCTTCTAATTGGGTACAACACAGATACTGAGTTCAGAAATCCAATAATCCTACCAATTCACCAGTGTGCTATAAAAATTGCTAAATGGGAACCTGATTTGCTATGTAAACGTTCACCTAAAGCACAACAAAGTTTTGTTTTTCTTTAATTCATCAGTGTCTAACTGTTTTTGCCAGCCAGACCAATGTTCAAAAGCAATCCCCAAGACAAATGTCCCCAAGGAAATAGATGGGGTGGGGATAAGGGAAATAAGAATTAAGTTTAGAGCAGAAAAAAAAGTTCTTAAAGAAAATTTAAAATTCCCAGAAGGGAAACAGATAGATAAATGAGAGATAACAAAAGTGATAGGTGGATGGATGGATGGATGGATGGATGGATGGATGGGTGGATGGATTTTGTTGGTGTTGTTAAGTGCCATGGAGTTGGCTTCAACTCACAGAAACCCTTTTAGGGTTTCCGAGGCCTTTAAATCTTTTGAGGGAGCCTCCTAGTTCGCCCATGGAGCAGCTACTGGGCTTGAACCTCCAACCTTATGGTTTGCAGTCCAGTGAGCTTGATTCATTTTCCTTTTACCCTCTATTTTGAGAGGCACAAACGTGTTTCTTTCCTGTAGACTGACTAGTTCTGGTTTGAAAAGACTGCTCTGCAAATCCCTTTTGAAATCAAATGGCATGAGTGCCTCTAATATTTGTCGAACCTAGAACAAGAGTAAAACAAGAGGCCCATCTACTTGAAATAAATCTTTAAAAGATAAATTAAGCTAACAAACTGTTGAATAACATCCATTCTGTACTCCCATCTTGAAAGATATACCTTCATCATAACCCAGAAAGCCAGAGATGAATTCAGAATTCTCAGAGCTCCTCGCCAGAAAATTCAGTTACAAGAAGAGCCAGCTCTGAGTCCGCAGCCCAGCCCTCCTCCCTTCCCACCTCATCACCATTCCATAGCAAGGAGGCCCCATGAGAATGCATGAGGATACCCCAGTTTGCGCATTCAAAACCCAGCCACATCCTCAGAAGCTTTCATCCTCTGGCTGTGATCAGACCTGGAGACTTGCCATCAGCAGCATATAGTCACCCTACGTAAGTCAAACTCAAGGCCAATGCCACCAGGTCCTAGAAGCAGATGTGGATCCCTTTGAGTTGATGGTCCCTGGTCCCATGTGGTGAGACATCCAGCAGTGCAGACTTTGGTACCCTGAGACCGGAAGATTCTTCATACTGTGGAAAGGATAATGACCAGAGAAAGGATAGAGTATTGTTGCTATTGTTAGGTGTCATCAAGTTGGTTCTGACTCTTAGCTACCCTATGAACAGCAGAACAAAACACTACCCACACTTGTGCCATTTGCACAATTGTGACCTTTGAGTCCGCTGTGGCAGTCACTGTGTGAATCTGTCTCCTTTAGGGTCGTCCTCCTTTTTTCTCTACCAAGCATGCTGTCCTTCTCCAGGGACTGGTCCCTCCTGATAAATGTGCAAAATATGTTGAGATGAAGTCTCTCCATCCTGGCTTCAAAGGAGCTTTCTGGCTGGATTTCTTCCAAGACAGATTTGATCATTCTTCTGGTAGTCCATGGCATATTTAATATTCTTTGCCAAAACTTTAATTCAAAGGCAGAGTTGTTGTTGTTGTTGTTGTCAGGTGCCATCGAGTCAGAACCGACTCATAGCGACCCCATGCACAGCAGAATGAAACAATGTCC
>NW_006408521.1:51490752-51529878 GCF_000296735.1 Chrysochloris asiatica
TCAATCTCTTCTCCATTGATACGAATGCTGTTTATTGGTCCAGTGGTGGTAGGGCAGTCCTACTATAGCCTGGGACCTTGAGCAAGATGTTCCCTGCTCAGATCAAATGCCACTGCTTCAAGCAGCCATATTCCTGATTAGAGAGTGTAGACATTGGGAAGTAGGACCAGGAACAAGAAAGTTAATGAAGATGAGAAAAAGGAGCTTTTCTATTCATTATCTACTGCTTTGGAGTAAATTATTTCCAAAGGTAGCAGACTGAAACAATCAACATTGATTCTTTCAGATTTTTCTGGGTCATAAATCAGGAGCAGTTCAGCTAGATGGCTCTGGGCAAGACCTCTCATGAAGCTTTACTCAAGCTATTGACCCGGGCTGCATCTCATCTGCTGGCTCAGTGGGAATGGATGTGCCTCCAGGATCACTCACGTGGTGGTTATCACTCCACACACTGCCCACGTGTCTTCACGACATGGCAGCTTCTCCTCAGAGGGTAAGAACACACCCAGGATGGATCACAATCTTTCTATAACCAAATCTCCAAAGTGCCACACTATCACTTCTGCCATACACTATTGGTCATGTAGATCCACCTCGGTAGAGAGCAAGGGTGTGAACCCCAGGAGTGGGTTCACTGGGAACCAACTCTTCCACTGCCATGAAGTGAGGGTTTGAGATACCAAACCAGTGAAGAGCCTCTATGCAGACTTTTGAAACAAAGGGAGAGAAGGAGAGAATGAGGAAGGGCTGGATTGCTAGGGATCATGGGGATCTGCTAGTTTGACTCTATTTCCCTCACCCCAAGGTTACTTCTATTTATGCCCATCTCCAAAGAGAGGTGACCCAACGGAATGCGGAAATCATCAGACACACTCTTTGAGATCCCATGCGAGTAAAGTTTTACTAAAGGTAATACAGAAACGGCTACAATCATACAATGACAGAGAACTTCCAGAGGTTCAAGCCAGATCCAGAAGAGGCCGTGGAATGAGGGATATCATTGCTGATGTCCAATGGATCTTGGCTGAAAGCAGAGAATAGCAGAAAGATGTTTACCTGTGCTTTATTGACTACGCAAAGGCTTTCAATTGTGTGGATCATGACAAGCTATGGACAACATTGCGAAGTATGCATATTCCAGAACTTTTAATTGTGCTCATGAGGAATCTGTACCTGGACCAAGAGGCAGTTGTTGAAACAAAACATGGGAACACTGAATGGTTTAAAATTAAGAAAGGTGTGCAACAAGGTTGTATTCTTTCACCTTATTTATTCAACCTGTATGCTGAGCAGATAATCCGAGAAGCTGGGTTATATGAAGAAAAACTTGGCATCAGGATTGGAAGAAGACTCATTAACAACCTGCGATATGCAGATGATACAACCTTGCTTCCTGAAAGTGAAGAGGACTTAAAACATTTATTGATGAAGAGCAGAGTACAACCTTTAGTATGGATTACATTTTAATGTAAAGAAAACAAAAATCCGCACCACTGGACCAATAAACAACATTCTTATCAACAGAGAAAAGATTGAAGTTGTCAAGGACTTCATTCTTCTTGGATCAACCATCAACACTCACAGAAGCAGCAGTCAAGAAATCAAATGATGTATTGTATTGAGTAAATGTGCTGCACAAGACCTTTTTAAAGTGTTGAAGAGCAAAGATGTCAGCTTGAGGACTAAGGTGCACCTGACCCAAGCCATGGTATTTTCAATAACCTCATATGCATGTGAAAGCTGGACAGTGAATAAGGAAGACCATAGAAGAATTGATGCTTTTGAGTTATGGTATTGGAGGAGAATATTGAAAGTGCCATGGGCTGCCAAAAGAACAAACAGATCTGTGTTGGAAGAAGTGCAGCCAGAGTGCTCCTTGGAGGCCAAGATGACCAAACTTCTTCTCTCATACTTTGGACATATTGTGAAGAGGGACCAGTCGCTGGAGAAGGATATCATGTTTGGTAAGGTGGCGGGTCACAGAAAAAGAGGAAGACCCCCAACGAGAAGGATTGGCTAAGTGGCAGCATCGATGGACTCAAGCGTGGCAACAGTAGCGAGGCTGGGCCATGATTGGGCAGTGTTTTGTTCTGCTGTGCATAAGGTCACTATGAGTCGGTACCGACTTGATGGCACCTAACAACAACAACAAGGTGACTTCTGTTGGTCTTTTGGCCTCAAGTGGTCTTTTCTCCAATTTCTCTGCAAGAACTAAGTCTCCAGTGCTTAGACTTGGGTGTGGAATTCCTTTTCCTAACTAAACCCCACCATCCTTCAACTCACTATTCACCCCTCAGTCCAGCTTAGTGCCCCAGGTCCTTGGATGTAAGTGATCCTAGAGCTCCTAACTCCCTGTTTGTCACTGTGTTCATAATGACAATACTACTCTATGGCATTTCTCATCTACTGTTGTAACTATTGGGAGCCTGGTGGCTCCATACGATAAGCACTGGACTGAAAATCACAAGGTCCACGGTTCAAGCCTGCCAGCTGCTCCACTGGACCAAGATGAGGCTCTCGACTCACACAGAGATTAAAAGTCTTGGAAACCCTATACAAGCTAGCTATGAGTAGGGACAGACTTGATGATATTTAACAATTGTAATTATTTGATGTTTTACCTTTTAACTGAATATCCAGGAGTTCCTGGGTATCACAAACAGTTAAGTGCCAAAATACTAACCAAAACATTGTCAGTTTGAACCTACCCAAAGGTGCAATCTGCTTCCAAGATGTCCCAGCCTTCAAATCACCCTGGAACAGTTTTATTCTGCATACATGAGGTCACCGCAAGTCAGAACCGACACAATGTGAACTCACAACAGCAACACAGACCATCCATGTCAATGCGTAGGTGGGTAACAGTGCTTACGAAACCATGGGAGTTCTACATGAATGTCATGAATGGAGACTGTGCATGGGGCAAACAACACATTCGTCTGATAACCAAAAGGGAAGAGGCTCAAATCCACTCAGAGGCCCCTCAGAAGAAACACCTGGGGATTACTTTTGAAAACTCTATGAAGCACAGTCCTATTCTAATACATACAGGGTCCCCATGACTCAAGGTGAACAAGAAAACGACTAGTTGTTTTTTGTGTGTTTTGTCATGAACACTGTTCTCCCTGTGAAGTCTTCCATCTAGCACCCACCCTAACCGCTCCTCTGCCATCCGCAGAATAACTTCCCCACTGTTCTTAAGCCCAGTCTCCCAAGCCCACCAGAACTGGGTAAAATCTCAGAGGCTGCTGAAGAACTTCCTCTAGAGGCCAGCCCAGCCCAGCCTCCACAACATTGAAGGGATTTGAGCCTAAAGAGGGTCATTTAAATGTCCCTTTTATTCAAACTACCTTCCATCTAGCCTTGCAACCCTCTTCCCCAAATCATACTGGTGTAGAGCTTCAAACTGTCACAGAAAATGCCACTTAGTTCATCTTCATTAAAAATCATCTTCTGCAACCATCTTCATGATCCTGAGACCAGAAGAACTAGATGGTGCCCAGCAATCACTACCAACTGCTCTGAAAGAGACGACACTAGAAAGCCTCAGATAGACAGGGAGAAAAAGTGGACCAAAATTCAAAATCATCAAAAGACCGGGTTTACATACAGACTGGTAGAACCCCGACACGATGGCCCTCAGTCACCCTTTAGACCTAGAATTGAACTCACTGCCATGGCTCAGTTTTCAGCCAAGCAATAGACGGATGGGTACAGGGAGGTATTCACGTCATAAGGTGTTCAACTACGTGAGATGAAAAGGGCAGCATTTACCCAAGGGCAAAATTCAGAAGGGTGAGGAAAGAAAGAGGCATGGAACCAAGAAACCCAGGGAGGAAGTAGGATACACGATGTTACATGGAAAGGATTGAAATCACTGAGACGTGTATGGTTTGTTGAATGTAAAGCTGATGATCTGCTTGGAAAACCTTCATTTAATCCACAATAATATTATTTAAAAAAACTGAAAACCGCATTCTGTAGACCACCACAGAGAAACGTGGGTTAGTGCAAAATCATTTTAAGGCACATTACAATTCTTTTCACCAGAACCTTTGGAAATATAGACACTTAAACACCTTTTTTTTTTTTTTTTTCCTCTTAAAAGGATTTTTTCCCCCTAGTAAGGCAGCTGACTGTAGCAATAAGGGATTTCTTCTACAGGAAAAATGGTTGAGACATTTATTGATTCTCAATTTATTCTTTATTTTATTCTATTCATAAAATCTTTTCTAATTGTTCATAAGATCTCAGACAATTTATGACCACAACTGACTCCTTGGGAGTTAGTAAATCATTTCTTGTTTCTAAGTATCACTGGAAGTATAATCAGTGTAAGCTGTAAGACAAAGCATAGCTGTTGCTGGTCTCTCTTGTCCCTATTGACAGGCAATCGAACGCTGACCTTTTGTTTCTAAGAGCCGTGTCACAGCTGGTTCTGGTTGCTAATGGTCCACAGTGGCACACATTCATTACCCTCCAGCAGGCACCTGGACCATTCAGGGCAGCTCTCAGTCCTGACCTGTGCCCCCTCACTTGCAGCCACAATGTTAGTGTCGAAGTAAGTCCAATGCCAGTCGTCTGACCTAGATTCACAGCCGTTGATACTGAGTGGATCATTGGAGATCACAGGTGCAACCATGAGGGGGTTGAGGCCTGCACTGATGAAATTTTGTCCCTGGGTTCCAGAATGGGGGAGAGTGACCAGTGAGGAATAAAAAGTCTGTCCTGGGAAGGGCTAAAGAGGGGCTGCAAAGTCTTGGCAGGAGTCCCCCAGTCTAGGTCGTTAACTTCTCTTTAGAGTCTCAGTTTTACCATTTGTAAAATGGAGCCAACAGTGGTACCTACTTTTCAAGGTGGTTGTGAGGATTAAATGTGTTTATATTTGTGATGTCCTAGAATGGAATCTAGTAAGTGACAGACGACAGATGTATATAGGTGAGTAGATGGTCAGATGGGTGGATAGATGGATGGATGATGGTTGGATAGGTGGATAGATAATCTTTTCAACATAACAGTGGTTTTGAATTTTTCTTTTTTAAAGCGAAGGAATTGTTGTTGTTGTTTAAGTGGAATTGTAGAAACCATATGGATAAGGTGGCTTCAGAAAGTTCATACACAGAACAAAGATATGAGAGACCAAATACAACAGACAGAGATGAAAATTCTGAAGCCCTGAACTTCAAAAGAAAGGTTAGAGAATTGGATGAGTGCTTGCTGGGAGGAGAAGTGGGGCAGGGACGGCGAGAGATGGAGACAGACTGGTGAACAGCCAGCCAGACATGGCACAACCATCTTAAACTTTCCTGAGCAACTTTAGCAACAGAAGGTGACCTGGGAGAACAGAGTCACACAGGCAACTGAAAAGGCGCGATTCCTTCTTTTTCCCTAGAGGTGTGGCCAGCATCCCCCCTCATCTATCCACAATGTACATCCTATTCTCTGAGAACTCTGAGCCACGTGGTTGGAAACCATGTCAGTGTGAGGTGGGGCTCAGCTGATATAGTTTGATGCACCATTTTGGTGCCTGGATTCAAGTGGGCTTGTATTAGAACCTATAGAACCCACAGAGCCACCAAACCAGCATTTAATCACTCACCATGATGCCAGCTGCCTTGTGGTCTTAACAGATGCTGGAACTAGATCCATCAAGAGCCTCCGAGAATCACTTCTGGATTGAGTGCCCTGAATATAGGTAACAAGGAGACTGAGGGGAACTCCATCTAGGGCCGCTGTCACAGCCCTCCCACACCTACTTTGTAAGCTCCTTGACTTGTAGGAGCCCCCAAGAGTCTTCTCCACTCCAAGTCCAACAGCTGTACTGTTTTTTTGTTTTTGTTTTTGTTTTTGTTGTTGGTTTTTTTCCCTTTTGTTGTTACATTGGTTTTGCTTATCTATTCTTTCTCCTCCCCCTTTTCTTTCCATTCCCTTGAATTTTACCCTATTTACCTCTGCTTTGGCTTTTCCTTCTTTTCTTCTGTTTCACATTTCCTCTCTTCTTTTTTTACCCTTTTGATTTTTCTTTACTACTCTCTAGCCCCTTCCTCTCTTGTTGTTTTTTCTAAGAGCATTTATTATTATTATTATTATTATTATTATTATTATTTATTATTATTCCTTCTAGTTTCTCTCTTGTTTTCTCTTCCATAGCTCCACTTTCCTGTCCCTTTTTTCTCATCTAGTTATTATTGATTTTTTGTTTTTCTCCTCTGCAGCTCCATTTCCTGTCTCTGTTTTGTCTCCATAGTTGATACGTTCCTTTTTTCTGATTGCTTCTTCTTTTTACTTCTTTTTTCCCTTTATCATTTTATCTTCTAATTGGTTCCTTGTTTATTGATTGTTTTTGTCTTGAAGCAGGGAGGGGTTTTCTCCTCTTTCCCACCCAATAGGAGACAGCAACCATACCCATACAGCCCAGCCACAACCATACGCTCTGTAGCTCCACCCACAGGACAAGATCCAATACAAGTTCCTATACCACTTGATCAACAATAGATAGCAGCTGATACCAGCCAAACCCACCCTACACTGAGGTGCTCAAACAGCAAACAAGAACATATGGTGCTTCCATTCTCTAACTACACCCACAGGAGACCACTGGTAACAGCCTAAGAACACATCAACATACAATCATCAATTAAATACAAATACAACAACCCCATAATGCCCTGGGGACAACAGACAATTTAAGTTCACATGAAGAAACAAGAGAGACTGGCTCAAACAAATGACCAAGATGCAGAGCCAGAAAATGTTTCTGAGGAAGACAAGGTAATGGAGCTAACTGAAAAATAATTCAAAATAATGATATCTAGGTGCCTTCTAAAGACTGACAAAGAGATGGAGGAATACAAGGAGAATGTATAAAAAAAACTTAAGAAGAATTCAGGAAAACACTGCAAGAACAAGCAGACAAAATAAATACAAATTTGGAAACAATTCAAAACCTGAAATTAGAAATCCAAAAGGTGAAAACTAAGATTTCAGAAATGGACAATACATTGACAGAGCAAAGGAGAAGATTTAAAGCAAGGGAAGCCAAAATTAGTGAGCTTGAAGATAAATCTCTCAATACTAGTGTGCCAGAAGAACAATCAGAAAAAAAACTGAAGACAGCCTAAGAGTTATGTGAGACATTATGATAAGGAACAACTTGCAGGTGATCAGAATTTCAGACAGGAAGAGATGATAAAAAGCAGAGAAATTTGTCAAAGAGTTATTGAAAGAAAACTTCCTTAACATTAAAAAAGACAAGAAGATAATCATACAAGAAGCTGAATGAATCCTAACAGGATAGATCCCAAAAGAAATAAAAACACACCATAATCAAACTTTCCAAATCCAAAGTCAAGGAAAGAATCCTGAGAATAGCTGGGGGAAAACTAAAAGTTACCTACAAAGCAGAAATCATGCAGGCAAGAAGGCAATGGAATGACATACAAAACGCTGAAAGAAAAACACACTACCAACCAAGAATCATATATTTAGCAAAGCTGTCGCTCAAATACAACAGTGAAATCAGGACGCTTCTTGAAAAAAACAGAAATTAAAAGAATTTGGGATGATTAGACCAACTTTACAAAAAATATTTGTTCTCTGCAACAAAGTATTTTTGTTCTTTGGACTGAGAACCAACAATAGCAGACAGCAACCTGAGATTACCAAGCATGACAACACTACCCAGAACTCAATCCAGATAATGAAGTACTTAAAGTAAAACACATCTATAGAGCTGGCAGTAGGGAACCAGAGATATCAATGTATAATGAAATCAACTACAAAGCAAAAACAGAACTTCCAAATGACAAGGAAATCAAGTAGATTTCAAGATAAAACAGACTATTTGAAACAGGAAAAAAATAATAAAGGGTAACCTCAAGAAAATTAATACAGCTGTACACCAAAACAAAAATAGATGAAAATTGAAAGATTTAGTAAACATTAAAACATGAAAAATGAAAATGAAAAGAACAAACAAATGAACTCAGCATAGAAAATGATGTGGAACAAAGAAACCAGCAGCTCCACAAAAAAAAACGCACAACAAAATGACAGCAATCAATTCATACTTTCCAATGATTATACTGAATATAAATGGATTAAATGCACCATCAAGAGACAGAGCAAAACGGAAAAGAAAACAGGCTATTTCAATAGGCTGGCTCTAAGAGACACAGCAAAAAGATGCAGACAGCCTAAATGCCCGTTCCAACTCATAGCGACACTGTACAGGGTTTCCAAGGAGCAGCTGTGAGTTTGAACTGCTGACCTCATGGTTCAAACCGACTTTGCTGCCCAGTGCTTTATCCCACAGCACTACAATGACCCTCCACTTTACTAAACATGATATCCTTCTACAGGGACTGGTCCCTCCTGATAATATGTCCAAAGTATGATAGACGAAATCTGGTCATCTTGGCTTCGAAGGAGCACTCTGATTGTACTTCTTCAAATACAAATCTGCTTGTTCTTTTGGCAGTCCATGATACTTTGAATATTCTCCTCTAACGCCATAACTCAAAAGCACCAATTCTTCTACAGTCTTCCTTATTCACTGTCCAACTTTTCACATGCATATGACGCTATTGAAAATACTGACTTGGGTCAGGCTCACCTTAGTCCTCAAACTGAACTCTTTGCTCGTCAACACCTTAAAGAGGTCTTGTGCAGATTTGCCTAATACAGTAAATGTATCGTTTGATTTCGTGACTGCTGCTTCCATGACTGGTACTGGTGGATTCAAACAAAAGGAAGACTTTGACAACTTCAAACTTTTCTCCATTTTTCGTGATGTTTTTTATTGGTCAAGTGGAGAACAGTTTGCTTTCTTTACATTGAGGTGCAACCCATACTGAAGGCTGTAGTCTTTGATCTTCAGTGTATCAAGTCTTCTTCGCTTCCAACAAGCAAGGTTGTGTCATCCGCATATCACAGATTGTTAATTAGTCTTCCTCCAATCCTAATACCATGCTCTTCTCCATATCGCCCAGTTTTTCTGATGATTTGCTCAGTAGACTGGTGTGGATTAACTGTGGCCTGCTAAGCACAAGGTCTTTGGTTCAAACCCACCAGTCGTTCTAGGGAAACCCAAACAGGGTCCCTATGAGTTAGAACCAACTCAGTAGTACTTAGCAACAACATAGAGACTGAAGAAGTCTGGTGAAAAGGTACAACCCAATGCACACCTTCCCTGATTTTAAACCATTCAGTCTCCCCTTGTTCTACTCAAACAACTGCGTCTGGTTCTATGTACAGGTTCCTCAAGAGCACAATTAAGTGTCTGAAATACCCATTCTTTGCAATGTTATCCATAATTTGTTCTGATCTACAGAGTAGAATGTCTTTGCATATTCAATCATTACAGCCAGAGTGCTCCTTAGAAGGCAGGATGGAAAAACTTCATCTCTCATGCTTCAGACTTATTATCAGAAAGAACCAGTCCCTGGAGAAGGACATCATGCTTGGTAAAGGGCAGGGTCAGAGAAAAAGAGGAAACCTCCATGCAAGATGGATTGACACAGTGGCAGCAGCAATGGGCTCAAGTGTCACCGTTGTGAGGGTGGAGTAGGACCCCGCAGCATGTCCTTCTGTTGTACTTAGGGTTGCTCTGAGTCGGAACCAACTCGATGGCATCTAATAACAACAAACATCTTGGTGGTATTATCTGCTTTCAACCAAGATCCATCTAATGTCAGCAATGATATCCCTCATTCTATATCCTCTTCTGAATCCAGCTTGAATTTCTGGCAGCTTCACATCTGCTATAATGATTTTTAAATTATCTTCAGCAAAATTTCACTTGCATGTGATATTAATGGTATTGTTTCATAATTTCTGCATTCTGTTGGCCCATATTTCTTTGGAATGGGCACAAATAATGGTTCTTTTCCACTCAACTGACTAGGTGGCTGCCTTTCAAATTTCTTGGCAGATATGACTGAGCACCTTCAGAGCTGGATTAGTTTGTTGAACATTTTAATTTGTATTCTGTCAATTCATGAAGTCTTGTTTTTTGCCACTACTTCAGTACAGCTTGGACTTCTTCCTTCAGTTCCATCAGTTCTTAATCATATGCTACTTCTTGAAATGGCTGAACATCAACCAACTGCTTTTGATACAACGACTGTGTATTCCTTCTTTCTTCTTTTGATGCTTCCAGTATCGTTCGATATCTTGTCCATAGAATCCTTCAATATTGCAACTGAGGCTTGAACTTTTCTTCAGCTCTTTCACATTTTATTATAATACTTGACTTTGTCTTCTTGAGTTGCCCTTTGAAATTTTCTCTTCAACTCTTTTATGTCCTCATTTCTTCCATTCATTTGAGCATCTCTATGCTGCGGAGCAGGTTTCAGAGTCTCTTCTAACATCATTTTGGTCTTTTGAATGACCTTTTGCTTTCTTCATGAATATTATTCTTGATGGCATTTCATAACTCTTCTTGCTTTCAGCCATCAGTGTCTAATGGATCAAATCTGTTCTTGGGATGGTCTCTAAATTCAGGTGGAATATATTCAAGGTCATATTTCAGCTCTCATTGACTTACTTTATGTTCTTCTGCTTTAGCCTGAACTTGAATATGAGCAATAGATCGTCTGCTCCCCAGTCTGTATGTTGCATGTTTTGACCGATGATATTGAGTTTCTCCACTAACTCTTCCCACAAATGTAGTCAGTTTGATTCCGGTGTATTCCACTGGTGAGGTCCACGTGTATAAGTCACCTTTTATGTTGTTTGAAAATGATATTTGCAATGAGTAAGTTGTTAATCTTGCAAAATTCTATCATGCTATCTCCAGGATCATTTCTATCCCCAAGGCTAAATTTTCCAGCTACCGATCCTTCCTCTTAGTTTCCAACTTTCACATCTTGATAGCATGTTAAATCAAGTTCAGACTGCAGAACGGTAGAATTCTTCAATTGCATCATCATTGGCTTTAATGGTTGTTGCATAAATTTGAATAATAGTGGTATTAACTGGTCTTCCTTGTAGGCATATGGATATTATCCTTTCAGGAAAAGCACTGCATTTCAAGATGGATCTTGAAATGTTTGTGAAGATTAATATAACTCTTCAATTTGTCATTTCCAACAGAGTAAACCATATGACTGCTGGATTCAAAATGTCCACTATCAATCCATTTCAGCTCACTAATGCTTAGGATAACAATCTTCATATGTTCCATTTCATTTTTAACACTGTCTAATTTTTCTAGACTCGTGCTTTGTACATTCCAAGTTCCAATTAGTAAAGAATGGAGGCTTGCAGTTGTTTCTTTTCTTTTTGAGCTGTACCCCACCAGCAAACGAATGTTCCACACATTTTACTCCATTCACGTCATCATGGTCAACTCTACTTTGAGGAGGCACTTCTTTCCCAGTGGTGTTGTGAGTGCCTTCCAAGCTGAAGGGCTCATTCACTGAGAGGTCAGACACACTACACAATATTGTGGAGTCCTGGAATGGTATGGTAGGATAAACACTGGATGCCAAGGTCAGTTTGAACTGCAAGGTCAGTGATTCAAAACTGCTATGAGTCAGAATGGACTCAACCTCATTTCGCAACAGCAAAGGGTGATGCAATGGTTAACATGCTTGGCTGCTAACCTGAGGCTGGAGGCTGGAGCCCACCCAGAGGCACCTCAGCAGAAAGGTGTGACAATCTACTTCTGAATACTCTGACACACGTAGAGTCACCATGACCCTACTCCTAATCAATTAGGAGTAACTACTTTATACAATGTTGTTGTTGTTAAGTGCTGACAAGTCCATTCTGACCCATAGCAACCCCATATAGGGTTTCCAAAGAGCGGCTGGTGGGTTTGAACCACTGACCTTGCCATCTAGCACATTATCCTGCAGTGCAAAACCAGCTTTATACACCGGCCACGATTTCACTCTACTGTGCCAGATGTGATCAGCACAGGATGAGTTCTCCTGTGCAAAGCCTGCCACACTACCCTGCATCCAGGAAGTGCTGAGTTCATGGGACTAGCCCAGTGCTGAGGAGTTGTTGGGTTGGATAGCCTATGAGCTGACTGTTCAGAAACATTCTGAGGTAATAGCCACTGGGCCTGAGGCCCTTCACACTCTGCAGTTTCCACAGACAGCACTAGAATTACTGGCTTCTGTGTTGTTCATCTCTGAACCAATATGGCTGCTCGGTAGAGTGTACCCATGTCCATTAGCCCACCATCCAGGTCATAACTGGCCCCACTGGAGTCTGAGTCAAGGCTGAAACCAGCCTGCCTTCTGGTGACAGGAGGGTCTTGGGTCCAGGCTGATGTCATGTAAGGTGTCTGAGGAATTTCCTGTCAGACTTAGAAAAACAGATTGGGAAAGAGGGTGGGTGCCCTTTGACCTCAGAGGTGGTCAGTCAGCACAACAAGTTGAGGACTTCTATCTCATTCTCTCTTGAATATGAAAGGAAAACAAAATAAATAGATGCTTTAAGTTAAAAAATTTTTAACTTAAAAATATTTTTTAACTATAGGAACAACTATACTAATTTTCCTCCTCATCCTTTCACTATTGATTTTGTTTGCGTCAGAAGATAGCAAAGTGTGTGAACTTTGGATCCTAATTACTAGGAATTCACAATAATTCAGACAGAAACGTAACTGAAATTAATCTGGGCTTCATTCGCTAGAGAGGGGGCATGCTTGGCAGATACAGGGTCCATAATTCACACCACAAGTAGGTCTTTCATTGGTGGGACTTCATGGATTGTGGTTATCCGTGTTGCAGACCACCCAACATGAAAATAAATTCAACCAATTCTTTGAACACATAACCAAACTGAAGGAGATCAAGGGCTACAGGCAGGGAGACCACCCGACACCACCGTACAGAGGCCACAACGAACTTGTTGAGTTTTTCCCTGGGGTTGGCTTGCTGCCTCTCCAGACCCAAGATGACTGCACACAACGGCAGCCAGAGAACTGGGGTCCAGTCTTGTTAAGGGCGTTCTTGATTTCAAGAGCTGGTACTCCATTTATATGCACTCCTATTGGATAGCTATTTCAACAACTGTCAGTAAACATGAGCGCCTAAGAAGTGCTCATATGCAAAGTGAAATTTGAAAAAAACAACAACCCACAAATCTATTCTCTTAAGATCCCCCATAGGCCTGGTGTTACAGTAGTTAAAGCACTCAGCTACTACCAAAAATTCAGTGGTTTGACCCCACTAGCCACTCTGGGAGAAGGAGCAGTCTGCTCCCATACTGACTAGTCTCAGAAGCCCTATAGGCAGTTCTACTCTATCTTATGGAGTCACTATGAGTCGAATACAGAAATCATCGGACAATTTCATGGATGTCCCATGCGAGTAAAGTTTTACTAAAGGTAATACAAAAATGGCTGCAAGCATACATTGAGACAAACACCTCGCAGAAATTCAAGCCAGAATCAGAAGAAGACGTGGAATGAAAGATATCATCGCTGACGTCAGAAGGATCTTGGCTGAAAGCAGAGAATACCAGAAAGATGTTTACCTGTGCTTTACTGACTACACAAAGGCTTTTGATTGTGTGGATCATGACAAGCTGTGGACATGATTGTGGAGAATGAGTATTCCAGAACACTTAATTGTGCTCATGAGGAACCTGTACATAGACCAAGAGACAGTTGTTCGAACAGAACATGGGAACACTGAATGGTTTAAAATTAGGAAAGGTGTGCACCAGGGCTGTATTCTTTCACTATACTTATTCAATCTGTATACTGAGCAAATAGTCCAAGAAGTTGGATCATATGAAGAATTGGAGGCTGACTCATTAACAATCTGCAATATGCAGATGATACAACCTTGCTTGCTGAAAGTGAAGAGGATTTAAAATACTGATAAAGATTAAAGACCACAGCCTTCTTTATGGGTTGCATCTCAGTGTAAAGAAAACAAAAATTCTCACCACTGAGCCAGTAAACAACATCCATATCAACAGAGAAAAGAAGTTGTCAAAGACTTCATTTTGCTCAGATCAACCATCAACACTTATGGAAGCAGCATTCAAAAAATCAAACGATGTATTGCATCAGGTAAATGTGCTGTATGAGACCTCTTTAGTGTTGAAGAGCCAAGCTGTCAGTTTGAGGACTAAGGTGCGCCTGACCCAAGCCATGGTATTTTCAATAACCTCATATGCATATGAAAGTTGGACAGTGAATAAGGAAGACAGCAGAAGAACTGATGCATTTGAGTTATGGTGTTGGAGGAGAATATTGAAAGTATCATGGACTTCCAAAAGAGCAAACAGTTCTGTGTTGGAAGAAGTACAGCCAGAATGCTCTTTGGAAACCAGGATGGTCATACTTCATCTCTCATACTTTGGACATATTATCAGGAGAGACCAGCCATTGGAGAAGGATATCATGTTTGGTAACGTGGAGGGTCAGAGAAAAAGTGGAAGACCCCCAATGAGATGGATTGGCACAGTGGCGGCAGCGATGGGCTCAGCAACAATTGTGAGTTTGGCGCAGGACCAGGCAGTGTTTCATTCTGTTGTGCATCAGGTCACTAGGAGTGGGTACTGACTCAACCGTACCTAACAACAAGAAGAACATGGGTCAAATGGATTGGATAGCGGTGGGGTTTAAAGAGTTCCTAATCTTTGGGAGCTCTGATAGCGTAGTGGTTACGAACCGGGCTGTGAACCGCAAGGTCAGCAATTCGAAACTACCAGCGGTTCCGTGGGAGAAAGATGAGGCGTTCTGCTCTCGTAAAGATTTACAGCCTCGGAAACCCTGGGCAGGGTCGCTATGAGTCGGAACCGACTCCACAGCACTTAACAACAACAACAACAACAATCCTTGGGAAGGACTTTTGGTGTAGCGCTATAGAATCAGCACTGGACTGTGAACCACAAGGTCAGCAGTTCAAAGCCAACAATTGCTCCTCAAAACCATATACTGGGTCACTCTTAGTTGAAACTGACTTGGCAGCACTTAGCAACGACAAATTCAAGGTACAAGAGCCCTGGTAGCATAGTGGGTTATGAGTTGAGCTGCAAACTGCAAGGTCAGCAGTTCGAATCTATGAATCACTCCACAGGAGAAAGATGAAGCTTTCTGTTCCCTTAAAGATTTACAAACTTGTATAGCAATCCTATACAGGATTGCTACGTGCTAGAACAGACTCAGTGGCTCACAACCACTACCAACAACCAATCCTAGGAAACAAGAGATATGCACCAAGCTAAGAATGAGTCTATAGTTGTTAGAATTTTGGATAGGACTGGTTTCAAAAGCACACACAAGGAAGAAAGAAGTATGGGACATCTCAGAGTAAATAGTGTTTGAAAGCTCACCCTTAAGGAATGAAAAGAAATCCATTTAACTGAAGAGTTAAAGAAGGACAGTCTAGATAGAGGAATCAATAAATGCTCCTCTAGTGTGGTGCTATAGGACCAGCACAGGACTGTGAACCATGAGATTGGAAGTTCAAACCTACCAGCTGCTCCTCGGAAACCCTATATATGAGTCGGAGCTGACTTGACGGCACTGAACAGCAACAGCACATAGTAGGCTGCAAACATCTGTGTTGAATAAAAATCAAACATTCTTCCCTTATCAGCCAGGAAACCACCCTATATTTCAATTCTTTTAAAACCCGGAACATTCACTGAAAATGGTAAATCAATATCTGAAAAAATGTGACTCACTGGAACTTTATCAGAGAAGCTTTAGCAAACACTATCCACCAAGATTAAACCCACTTTCACATTGTTTTACTCTAGATTTGAACTGAGCATAGACCAGTGAAAGCCGATCTTTAGACGTCAGAAAACATTTCAAAACTGTCGTATCAGACCATCTTAGATAAGGTTCACAGCATAAAATTGGACCACTGTGGCTCTGTAGGATAACCACTGGACTGCATAGACCAAGGTTGGCAGTTCAAGTCCACCAGCTGCTCTGCAAGAGAAAGATGAGACTTTCCAGTACTGCAAAGACTTAGTAAGTCTCAGAAACTATATAGGGTCGCCCTGCGTCGAAACGGATTCCATGGCATGTAGCAACAACAACAACATATAAAACAGGACACCTTTGGATTTCCAATAGAAGTTTCTTTCAGATACATTTGATTGTTGTTGTTGTGAAGTGCCGCCGAGTCGGCTCCAACCCATAGCAACCCTGTCTAGGGTTTCCAAGGAGCAGCACATTTGAGTAGGACATTTGAAAGATGGCTTTAAAAAATAAGTATGGGAAAAAGCTATTCTAGGAATAACATAGTGGTTATGCATTGGGCTGCTAACTGCAAGGTCAGCAGTTCAAATCCACCAGGCACTCCATGGGAGAAAGATGAAGCTTTCTGTTCCCACAAATATTTACAGCCTTGGAAACCCTATACAGGGTCACTATGAGTCAGAAACAACTCGACGACAAACTACCAGAGGGAACAAGATTAGAACAAGAGAGAATTCAAAAGCAAAGTAATTTTAAAAGAAAATGATTCACTCAATATTTAAAAAGAAGTTTGTTTCACCCAATAAATTTCAGTATAAAATCTAAAGGTCACTAGACCATAAATCTTTCCCTCATTCGTGCTAGACCACTGTCCTCTCAGAAGAGGAAATAGAAACTCTAGGATTAATCACTCCCCACAGCATTATAACTGCAGTCTACTGCTTATCCTTCAGTCAATTTGAACTCTCATTAACTAGTAGAGCTAGTCAAGTGGGTTCCCAAGACTAGAGTCTTTACGGAAATACACTGCCACATTTTTTTTTCCAGAGGAGCATCTAGTGGTTTTGAACTGCTGACCTTTCAGTTAACAGCAGAGAGTTGAACTACTGCAGGACCAGGGTTCCTCGGGAATCCTTGATCAGCTCATCAGAAGTCCTTAGAGGACTAGGAAACACAGCAGCTTCAGAAGGCCTCAGGACTGTACTTAAGGGCTGAGAGGGGAGAAAATATATTCAAACTAACCATTGCTTAGAAAAGTGTGCTAACCACATGGGGGACAGGATGCGCGACCCCCAGGTAGAATAGGAGGCACCCTCCCTGTGTACCAAAGCTAACCATCCCCACGATTCTTTATCTGAAATTTGAAATGAACCCAAACAAAAAATTTTGAGATTCAAAAAGGATCGCTTCCCTCTCTTTTTTATTATTCTTGATCTTTCCTGCACATCACTGCTCTTCCCTGTTCCGGCCCAGCCCTGCCAAAACACACACGAGCCTGTTCTCACGGTACCGGCTGCCACCCGGAGCAGGAAGTTCCAGAAAGCCTGCTTATGAAACCGACGCTGCATTTACATACCCGGAGATTCAGATCAAGGTCATGTGATGTGCTCAAGTTTGAGGCGCTTCTAGAAGTTTTACTTCCCAGAGAGATTTCACCTGAAGTTATGAGGAGCATCTCCAGAGCCTCGGGGTACAGCCCTGACTTCCCCGGAGGTTTCCTTCATCAACATCAAGAGGTCTTAAAGCACCGCAAGGTTGGCAGTTCAAACTCACCAGCAGCTCCCTGAAAACCCTATCCAAGGTCACTATGAATCTGAACGGACTTGACGGCTCTTAACAACAACAACATAATGGGCAGGAGTCCTGATGTGGTGCTGCGGGTTAATGTGCTGGATGACAAGGTCGGTTTGAACAACAAGGTTGGCGGTTCAAGTTAACCAGCCGCTCCTCGGAAACCCTATAAAGGGTTGATATAAGTCAAAACCGACTCAACGGCACTTAACAACAATAACAAACACAGACTAGTGGTGTGGCACCGTAGGATCAGCACTGGACTGTGAAACACAACATTGGTGGTTCAAATCCTCTAGCTGCTCCGGGGAAACCCTATGTTGTTAAGTGCAACTTTGTAGCCCAGCGCATTGACCCACAGCGCCACACCAGGACTCGTGTGTTGGAACCACGTAACAGCAACAAGCTTGGATCAAAGTCCCAGGGTGGTGCTGCTGCTAATGCACTCCTGCTGCTAATCAAAAGGCTGGAGGTTTGACACCACCCAGAGGTGCCTCTGAAGAAAGACCTGGTGGTCTCCTTTCATAAGATTAACCTGCCCACCAAGTGCCACTGAGTCGATCTGGCTCAGAGTGGCCCTGTGTACTTCCAAGGCTGTGAATCGTCACAGAAGCAGAAAACCTTATCTTTCTCCCACAGAACAGCTGGTGGGTTTGAACTGCTGACCTGTATTTATCCTGGCGATGGTAGTTGTGTACTGTGGAGTCAGTTCCAACTCACAGTGACCATGCATAGTGTTTCTGAGGCTATAAATCTTTCCGTAAGCAGAAAGTCTCATCTTTCTCCTATGGAGCAGCTGGTAGATTCAAACTGCTTATTAGCCCAACTTGTAAGCCATGGAGCTAGCAGGGCTCCACTTACCCTTGTTGTTGTTGTTAAGTTCTGTCAAGTTGGTTCTGACTCATAGCAACTCTGCATAAGGTTTCTGAGAAGCGCCTGGTGAGTTTGAATCGTCGACCTTGCAGTTCAAACCAACCTTGTGGTCCAGTGCTTACCCTACAACTCCATAATATTACATCCAATGGAAACCCCACAGAACTCAGTTCTCCTCTGATACACATGGGGCATCATGAATCAGCATTGACCCAGCTGGCAAAAATGACTCAGTTACTAGATGCCAACTCACTCTGTTCTCAGTTTTGCCCTGAATGAACAAGTTTTGGGGGTGACAAACAGCAATAAGCCAATAATAAAAGCATGAGCATTTCTGAATTCTTGTCATGTGCCCAGCACATCAACATCATGACACACGGACCATCTGACTCAATTCTCACAGCACCCTACGAGATGGCTAGTATTGCTATCACCCTTGGAAAGGAAAGCTTAAAGAGGATTAGCCATGGTGGCTCTGAAGGATAAGCACTGGACTGCAGTTAAGGTCAGCAGTTCAAACCCACCAGCTGCTCTGTGGGAGGAAGATGAGGCTTTTGGCTCCCTCAAAATTCACAGCCTCAGAAGTTCTGTAGGGGTTCCCTATGAGTCAGAATAGACGTGATGGCAGTTGGTTTGGGTTTGTTGGGGTTTTTTTTTAGGGTGGCACAAATTGTTTGACCTAAAGGTTGGCAGTTTGAATCCACTCAGAAACACAAAGGAAACAAAGAGGCGCTGACTTACCTACCAAAGATGCACAGTAAGGGGCAGAGTAAAAAATTATTTTATCCAGAAGCTGAACTGGCATGCCAGAGCAGTGGGGATGGGAGTGGTTATGTGCTGTGGAGTCGGTTCCGAACCATAGCGATCCTGTACAGGGTTTCCAAGGTTGTACATCTTTATGGGAGCAGAAAGCCTCTTCTTTCTCCTGCAGAGCAACTGGTAGTTTCGAACTGCTGACCTTGCAGTTTGCAGCCTGATTCGTAACCACTACTCTACCAGAGCTCCTTATGCCAAAGCAGTAGTCAGGTTTTATTTAGTAAGGCACCTTTCAGAGTATGCCAGTTGTTTCTCACACATTCTCTTTATGGAACTATAAGAACGTATAGCCATAAGGTTATATGAGACCTATGTTGGTTGTTCATTTCGTTACGTCCATGATACTGTGCCATCAGGAAAGAGATTCAACAATCCCAGAACAATGCTCCAGTGAGAATCAAAATGGTATAGACTTCCTGGAGGACCCTTTAAAGGTTATATTAACAAGAGACTCCATGTCATAAACCCTCTCATTCGCAGGTTTGAGTCTTTCTCACTGTGGTCATTGCCCATGGTGCTGGGCATTTCTATGACTGAAAGTCTCACAATGGCCACTGAGGTCTGATGTTTGTACTCAAGTGAGGTCTTAGCTTCTCACCATTAGCACAGCCACAGAGACATCTGAAATGTAACTAGCCCAAGTGTAGATACATAAAGAGGAATTTCTGCTCTATGGGCCCTGAAATAGAAAGGCCCATTTCCTCAGTCTTTGTGTGTGATCCAGGGTGTGATATTCTAATGCCACTTTGAGAAACCTTGCTGGGGAGTCAGGGAAACCTGGCCCTCCATCCCAGCTAGCAGCACGAGGCAGTTCACAGAGGAATCTCGAGATGGGTAAGGAGGAAGAATAACAAAACCGTGGCTAATGAGATTGCCCATCACCTATCTGCCAGTTTGTCATACTCTCTTGGCTTGTATGTTACTACACAGCTGGAAGATATGTCAGCAGTATTTCAAATAGCAACAGGGCCAGCCAGGATGTACAGGTTCCAGCAGAGCTGCCAGACTAAGACTAGGAAGAAACACCTGGTGGTGAAGTGCTGACAATCAGTCAACAGAAACCCTATGGAGCACAACAGAACAGTGTCCAGTACGGTGCTGGAAGGTGAGCCACCGAGTGTGAAAGGCTGCAACCATGAATTTGAGCAAATCAGGGAGGATGAAGATGGTCACTATCTGGACAGTGTTTCATTTTCTTGTACAAGGGGCACCAGGAGTCGGAGGCAACTCCACAGCAGCTAACAAGTACCACGGTACGACTGTAGGGCAGGAAAAGATTTGGGAGAGGGAGAACTTCTCTTCTCCCTTCCCCAACTGTTGCCACCGAAGAAGTGGCAGCACAAAACAGGCTGGGCTGTAAAGAGGAGGCAGTGAGTCCGAAATCTAGAACAACTGGATGGGATAGGCTTGTGGGTCCATCTGGAATCACTGGGCTTTTGACTTTTACACATGTGTTGACGGTGGTGGCGCTTGTTCTGTTGAGGGCTTATTGAGAGGGTATTTGCTTATTTGGAAAAGCTCCCCATGGCACAGTAGGCTAAGCACCAGGCTGCTAACCAAAAGATTGTGGTTCAAACCCACCAGTCATTCCATGGGAGAAAGATGAAGCACTCGGACTCTGTAAAGATTTACCACTCTACTCTGTCCCCCTCACGTCGCTGTGAGTCAGAACTGACTCGATGGCAGTGGGCATGGGTTTGGGTTTTGCTTATTGGAGTTGATAATATTTTGGAGGCTTTGCACATGTGGACACTGTTAAAGCTTTTGGCAGAGGGGAGGGAGTGTATTCCTGCCCCCAGAGTTTCTTCAAGATCATAATATCCCATTAAAAATAGCTCTTAGCTAGAAGTAGAGCTACACTCCATACCAGAAGATGGGCAGGCTTTGGAAATGCCTCAGAAGGAATTCAGAAAAATGATTGTAAAATGTATCAAAACAGTATACAATGGAGTTGAGAAAAATAAGGAAGGAGTTAGGAAAG
This sequence comes from Chrysochloris asiatica, assembly GCF_000296735.1. NCBI lineage: Eukaryota > Metazoa > Chordata > Mammalia > Afrosoricida > Chrysochloridae > Chrysochloris > Chrysochloris asiatica. The sequence goes on from NW_006408521.1 coordinate 51,511,899, forward strand.
CACTATAGGAACAATCAAATAAGATAAATAGAGCATTGGAAACAATTCAAAACCTACAGAAAGAGGTCCAAACAGTTAATCACAGAATATCAGAAATGTACAATACACTGAAAGGGCAAAGGAATAGAATTGAAGCACTAGAAGCCAGAACTAGTGAGCTAGAAGACAAATCTCTCAACACTACTAAGTCAGAAGAACAAGCAGGAAAAAAAGATTTCATTGGAAAAAGGCCTAAGATTCATGTTGGACAACATGAAGAAGAATAACAAGGATTATCGGTAATAGGATGAATGTAAAACTAATGTTCTCTAATGTAAACTATCACACAATTCATAATAAAACATTAAAAAGAAAATCATCGGCATTCCAGAACAGGGAGAATCACACAATACGACAGAGGAGATAGTTGAAGAGCTTCTGGAAGAAAATTTTCCTAATGTCCTAAAAAATGAAAAGATAAACATTCAAGTAGCTCAATGAGCCCCAGGAAGGGTAGACCCTAAAAAACAATTACCAAGACATGTAATAATCAAGCTCTCCAAAATCAAAGATAAGGAGACAATCCTGAAAGCAGCTAGGGAAAAGAGAACTATAACATACAAAGGCAAGCAAATCAGATTAAGATCAGATCTCTGAACAGAAACCATGCAGGCAAGAAGGCAATGGGGAGACATATATAAAACCCTGAAAGAAAAAATCTGCCAACTGAGAATCCTCTACCCAGAAAAGCTGTCAATCAAATACAATGGAGTAATCAAAACATTCCAGGATAAACAGAAGCTAAGGGAATTTGCCAAAGCCAACCCTGCTATGAAAAACATCCTAAAGGAAGTTCTGTGGACTGAGAACCAACAAGAACACATAACAACTACAGAATGATGTACATGGCAGCATCACCCTGAACGCAATCAACAAATGGAAGAGTCAAGAACAGAATAAAATTATAAGAACAGAGGATCTGGAAGGTCAGTCTATGATCAAAACAATTACAATGTGAAAGAAGGTAAACACAGAGGAACAGATCCAGGTGGTGATAAGGTCAGGTAGATTACAGGATAAAATAGACTATCTTAAATGGAGGGAAGAGTTAATGGAATATAAGGTAACCACAACAGTGAGGTTAGGGTGGGGAGTTTAGTTTGGGTATTGGGGAAGGCAACACAAGAAGGGGCAGGAGGCAGAAGAACAAGATAGATAGGGGAACACTGAGACAGGTTTGCATGTCCTAAGTGGGACAGAGGTAAATAGTGATGCATGCTCAGCCTTGGAACAACAGGGCTCTGGGATATAGGGATCTAGGCATAGTTTGAAGACAGGAAATAATACTAAGATGCTTGACTGTCTTGTGAATATTGGTTTCTCTTGCCTACTATTGTAAAATAGACACTTGAGTGGGATAGAAAGGAATGTTGGGAAACGTGATTATAGAAAACTAGTAAGCCTGTCTTCAGCCTATACCTGATTGGAATACCCAAAAGAGGTTCTACAACTTGCCTAGTGAAATAGGCCTCATGCAAAGCCTTTACAGAGTATAGGACCTTAGGTGGAATCCTGAGTCCCATCCAGAACCTTATGAGGTGGGACATTTCCACTAGCAAGGTCAAGCAGACCAGCCTGGAACAGCTACAGTGACAAAAGATACATTTTCAGAGAAAGATCATCAGGAAAAACCCAAAGCAAAAATATCAGCATAACAGGCTACTACAAGAATCAGCAAGCTGTTCACCAGGAAGACATCAAGGCAAGCAATCAAGTTCCTTCAGGACAAACCCCCCTCCAGGACTGAAATTCAAACGAAACACATGAGCAGGCACGTAAGCTTGCTGGCAACCACATTGGTCTACTGGTGAATGGAAGAGGGGGAAAGGCAGAAATGAAGAACTGGGCTGAGTTCAACCACAGTCCATTGACTCCCACTGACCTGGAGATGAGAGAAAAGGAAGGGCTAGTTGCTCCAAAGTGTGGTGAGACCTGGGGACACCTGAGCCTATGGACAAGGACATAGCTACAGAGGGCTAGAGCTGAAAGTGAAGCATCCAGTTGATATGAAGTGAGGGGAGATGCACAAGAACACCCAGACTTGCAGACAGTACCCATTTGATCCAACCTCAATGGCTTGATAATCAGAACTCGACTAGAGGAAGATTCAAAAAACAATTTTTTTTGATAAAGAAAACAAGGGTAAAGTGCTACAATTTGATGAACCTGACCTATACTCATGGAGGTAGTAACTGTAAATACCAACAGAGAGGGAAGGAGTCTTCATATCAAGTATCAATGCTATCCCCTCTGTACACAGGTAGATAGGGATGGGGAACTTAGACATTGGCTACCTAAAATGAGGCGGTGTTAAAAAGCACAAAGTGACTGGCTTACAAGGTTTCAAGAGGGAGTTTAGTTTGAGAGTGTGTGGAGGAAGAAAGAGTTCCCACTGAATAGTTTTCATCTTGTCTAGATGGGTCTGGTTAAAAGAGATGGGAATAAGATTCTTATGATTCAATAGTGAGTAATTGTTAGCATGACTAATTGCAACTGTCACAATTGTACAGGTAGAAGTTTTGTAACAAAAATAGGTGAGTGGTTAATCTTACAGTCCAGAAGTAGAGGACCCTAGGACCATCCAGGGAGAAGAGCACAAGCAGAATGCGGGACCTTATCCAGAGAAGCAGCAATGGCAGAGACAGAGGCAGAGATGGGGACATGGAGAAAGGGAGCAGCTGAGGACTCTAGATTCATGGGAAGAGAGGGACTAAGAGTTGGTGGCCAGGAGGCAGACTTGCAGAATGTGCCCTTTGGAGGTTTAAATTATTATATATGTCTGAGTGTTTTTTTTGTTGTTGTTTTGTTTTTTAAAGAGCTAAAGAAATACTGTTAACTGATGGTACCTGGAGGGAATTATAATCATTGTAATGAAAAAAAAAAAAAAAAAAGGTTAATAACAATTCAAACTCTTACTACATTAAAAAAAAAAAAAGAAGCTTTTATCCAATACATGAAATAAGCATCACACCATCACCATCAAAAGTCACAGCAAATGGAAGAATTCAGAAGCACCCAAGTATCGTCCACTATTGGCACAGTTAGTTGCTAAGCAAAAGGTCAGAGATCTGAGTCTACCCAGAGTTGTCTCAGAAGAAAGTCCTGCCAATCTACTGCACCCCAAAATCGGCCACTGGGAACCCTATGAAGCGCATTTCTACTCTGACTCCCATGAAGTCACCAGGTGTTGGAATCAACTCAGGGCAAACAGTTTGGGTTTGGGTTTTGAACTAGAACACTGCAGGTCACCCTGCCATCAGAAGGCACTGTCTGGGGGCACCTCCCGTGGTGTCTACCTGCTTACCTGCTTTGCCTTTTCGGTACAGGACTAAGGAGAAGAATATCATGCATGGTCAAGTAGAGGGTCAGCGAAAACAAGAAACCTGTCAGCGAGATGAAGTGTTACACTGACTTCCACACTGGGTTCAAGAACACAACAATTGGTAAGGATGACGGTTTGAGCCCACTGGCCACTCCTTGGGTGAAAGATGAGGTTTTCTGCTCCCATGAAGATTTAAAAGAGGCTCATAAACCCTATAGAGGTTCACTGGGAGTCAAAACCGACTCCATGGCACTTTATAACAACAAGGACGGTGCAGGGTCGGGCGGTGTTTCACTCTGTGCTCTACATGCATAGGGTCTGTATGGGTAGAACCAACACACTTACATACACACACACACATCACAGTAAATAAAGAAATTCAGGTCACGTAGTGGTTACAAATCTGGCTGTGAACAGCAAGGTCAGCAGTTCGAAACTACCAGCTGTTCTGCTGGAGAAAGATGAGGCTTTCTGCTCCCATAAAGATTTACAGCCTCGGTAACCCTGTACAGGGTTGCTATGAGTTGGAACGGACTCCACGGCACACAACAACAACAACAGTCAGAGAAGAAGCTCTGGGTTTCTGTTTTTCTATAGTGAAGTCAGCCCACGTATCTTTGGTTCAAATCAGACAGGAGGGGAAGTTTCACAAATAAGCTATTGTGGAGGGAAAACGTCTCACTCATCTACCACACATCACCCACCTTGTTCACCTGCAGAAGACCCAGAGATTTGATGGAGTTTCTTATCTTCTCATTTCCTAAATGATTAAGTTCTTCTTTTGGACTTCTGGTGTGGCTATAGGATCAGTGCTAGACTATGAACCACAAGGTCAGAGGTTCAAACCAGCTGCTCCATGAAAACTCTATACAGGGTTCCCATGAATCAGAACCGACTCGATGGCACTTCACACTAAGATCTTCTTTGACCCATCAAGGTGTTCCTCCAAATGTTAGAACATCAGAGCTGGAAGAAGCAATCATGGAAGCCCTGTACAGGGAGGGGATACTGAGGCATAGATGCCAACTGTCTTGCCCAGTGATACTCGGGGGCCAACAAAGCTGTGACGAGACCCAGGCCTCCTGTTCCCCAGGCCCAGGCTCCGTTCACTCTCTGGTGTCACCCTCTCTTCAGCATTGATCCAGAACTTTCTTTTCTATGATCTCAGGTCTAGAATTTTCCCATGTACTTTTGATGACCATATTTCCCAAACTAAAACAAGGACACATTGTCCCCCTCTGTGAGGGAGTCTGGGGAGGCAATGGAGACTATTTGGCACCGAAACGGTTCCAACTCAACTGGGATGTGTGCTCAGACTGCAGGAATGGGACAGTAAATCTGTCTTCTCTCTGTTACAAGGGCTCAACAAAATGTTCTAACAGCCACGACTCCAGCCTGCCGGTTATGAAGACGGCACAGGATTTTTCAAGCGCCATGGAGTCTGTTCCAACTCATAGCAGCCCTGTTTCTAAGGCTTTTTAAAATCTTCATGGGATCAGGAAGCCTCAGCTTTCTCTCTAGGAGAGACTAGTGGGCTCGAACCCCCGGCCTTGTGGTTCACAGTCTAGTGCTTATCATATGGAGCTACCATGCTCCTGGTATCACCTCTGGCAATAATTGGTGGTGGTTGTGGTGCGCCATGGGGTCGGTTCCGACTCATAGAGACCCTGTATAAGGTTTCCGAGGCTGTAAATCTTTACGGGAGCAGAAAGCCTCATCTTTCTCCCATGGAACAGCTCATAGTTTCAAACTGCTGTCCCTGACATTAGCAGCCCAATTCGTAACCAGTACGCTACCAGAGCTCCTTTACTCCCTACGTTTCTCGCCCGGGACATATTCCCCAGCACTTTCTTTCATTTCCTAAAATTCTTTTTTAAATGTCTCCTTCTCAAGAATGGAATGAATCCATCTAAAGAACCCATTTCTTAAACAGTAGTCCAAGTGTTAACCTTCAGAACCAACCAACCCCACCCTGCCAGCAGCAGTGAGATCCTACCATCATTTCCTAGGAGTGGAGCCTCTGGAAAAGGCCCCTCAGCAAAAACTTGCCCCTTCAAAAACCAACGAAATGTTCAACAGTGACACTGAATTTTGTCTGAGGTAAAGGTCCCCCTAATTCACCGCAAGGATGATTGAGAAGACAGAAAACTTAAGCTGATCAAGCCAATTCACGGCACAAACAGGGTCACCCCAGAATGTGACTGCGGGCCTTTATTTTCTCAGCTACTTATTTATAATTCTGGTGCCAGCCAGTTTTCCGAGTGAACCTAGGAAGGATCAGAGGAGTGAAATGAAAGAATAGAGTGAATGAGTGAGCAAATGAGTTTTTAGAAACTCAATTCTATGCCCCTGGTGCCTGGCACGTAGTAGGAACTTAACAGATGTCTCTTGTATTCCTGGACTACAAACTGAAACTTGAATGTTCAGTATAAAAGAGGAAGAGGAGGGTAGAGACAGATGGACTCAGAGGACACAATCGAGTTGAGTTTTCAAGACTATCTGAAGGATGGTTGTGGGTGGGTTCTAGAAGCTTCTTCACAGAAGTAGAAGAGTAGAGAGCGAGGAAACACAAAGACTCTGCTTCACTTTCAAAGACCTGACATTTGATTTCATGCTCTGCCGTTGTCGTCTTGAATGAGGGGCCCCCCATTTTCATCTTGCACTTGTTTTTGTTATTATGTGCTATCAAGTCGGTTCCAGCTCACAGTGACCCTGTAGTAGGGTTTCCGAGGAGTGGCTGGTAGGTTTGAACCGCTGACCTTGTGGTCCAGTGCTTTATCCTACAGCACCACACCAGAATTCCCTGCACTGGACTTCTGGCACTGCGCCGACAGGCTATGTAGTTGGTCCTGGATCTCTAACAGTGCTCTCCCACTTACCTTAGAAAAGCACACATTCATTCAAACATCTGAGATATTTCCACAGACAAGTCGCCTTCCCTCTCCCACCCCCAGTGTGTAAGCTGATTGAAGTAGCTAACATTTAGCAAGGAAACCGTAACTATGAGGGGGAGGGGAAAGACTGAAATCTGATTTTCCTGGAAAGGCCCCTTTGTGTAAGAAAACAGTTTGTACCAGGTGACAACTGAGCTATTTATTATAAGCTGGGATAAAGCCGAAATCCCTGTCATGGGCTAAAGCCACAGTGTTGGTTTTTTGGTGGCATTCCAAGACATCTTAAAAGGAAGGTCACTCAAAGGACCCAGGACCCAAGGAGTTAACTTTTTCCCCTACAGAACAGTAGGGTCTCAAAGAAACTTTACATTGAACAAAACATATATATACAATATGACAGCGGGGAAGGGGGTCGGCTTTCAAATCTCTATGTAAACATCAGGCTGGCTCTGGAGTCTGAAAACTCTTACTCCTGAAAACTTATATTTTATTTTCAAATGGCATCCCCCCTGCCAAGGAGCTACATTTTCCCCTCGTCTTTAAATAAGCAGCAAGGGTAATGGCATGGTGAACACATCTCATTTCTTCTGCTCAGCTTTTTCCATCCTGAACACGGTCTCCATGAGGCCAGATGGCACCAGAGCAACTGCTAGTAAGTCAGTACATCTGGCGACATTCCTGAAATGACAAATCTGATGGAGCAGCGTCCAGCTCCGACACAAAGCCCCTTTTCAGACCATTTTCCCTGGTACTTGTCTGCTATAAGCAGAACTTAATGTGTGAAAACAAAACAAAATGGAGCTCTTTCACCACTCCGTGCAGACCTTTGCTGATACGGTTCCCTCCCTGCCCCACTCTGCACCTCCACCTGAAGCCCACCAGCCTTCTTCCACCTGCCCCCGGGCCCTGGAGTGCTGACGGGGCTGGGGCTGCTCAGAGGTCAACGCCGACTATGAGAACCCTAGCCGTTTTGGTCCTGCAGGTGGCAAGCTCACTGTTGATTTCTCTGACAGGAACTGGAGAAGGCATGGTAACCTGCGCCCGCACCATCTTTCACCACTAGAGTTCTGAAGTTAGGCCCTGTGCATGACCTCTGACCCTCTACAGGACAACAATATGCTAGAGGACTGTTGATATGACCTCCCAAGCCAATGGAATATTGCCGCATCTTGCTCAGACCAGTGTGACTGTGCTTTCAAATTCAGAGGGGAATCTTAAAAAGGTCTACTGGATCCCAGGGATTTGTCAAACATAAACTTCCTAAAAAACAATTCCCACCATTCAACTAATGGCCTATTTTCAGCACCATCCTCAAGTGAAATTTCATTCTAGATGGAAACAGTCATTTGGTCTAACTTGTCAGTTGATCTTTCTTCATAATTCCAGTCAACTCAAACTCATTGAATCTCAGCAAAGTATCAGACTCTAGGATCTAATACGAAGCAAGACAGGCTTGGTTTCTACTGGAAGTTTACAGTCTAGATAGATTACAAGTAAGAGGAGGGAGTGGGGAGGAAGAGAGGACAATACTAGATCACAGTCCACCCCCCTCCCACCTTGTAACCCTGTAGGATCAGCACTGGACTGTGAACCACAAGGTTGGTGGTTCAAGTCCACCAGCTGCTCACTGGAAACCCTATGAGTTAGAACCAACTCGAAAGCCCTCAGCAACAACAAATATACTAGACCATCCTAATAGGAATAAGCATAATGAAGAAAATACACAGGGAAATATGACAGAAGGAGAAACAGTGACAGAAGAGCAAGGTGGGTGCCTTGAGAGAGAGATTAGGAAGAGGTCTGTTTTGAACTTAAAGGATGAGAAGGAGTCAGTTGTGCCAAAATCTGAGTAAATTTGTCCTGAGCAGAGACCAAAAGAAGGGACTCATCTTGATACAATGAATGAAGAGAGCTGCAAGACTGGGACAGAAGAAGGCAGCCGGAGGAGCCACCAAAGAGGATGCTAAAGGCTCCGGGGACCATGGCAAGGAGTTTAAACATTACTCTAAGACACTGGTTATTCACTAGAGGTGATTTTGCTCTCTGCCCCTGGAGGCGGTTTCTGACAATGTCTGGAAGGCATTTTGTTTGTCATAACTTGTCATAACATACCTACTGGCACTAGGTAGGTAGAGACCAGGAATAATGCTAAACGTCCTACAATGCACAGAAAAACCCCCGCAATAAAGAATTACTTGGCCCATATGTTCCTAGTGCCAGAGCTCAGAAAGTCTTACACTAACTTTTATAGGAAAACAGTGGGGAGATTTGAGTAGAAACATAGCATGATACAACAAGAAGAAAACTTTGGAAAGGAAAATATAATCTAGAACTTACCATTTAACCCTGAAATGCTAATTTGCCAAAAAAGAATATTTATTCTACTTCTGGAAAAAAGCCAGGAAACATCTCAGTACCACAGGCCCATCCCAGCTCCTGCTCCCAAGTGTCTCCAAGTGCAGGCATCACCAAAGATTAGACTTCCTGAACCAGCCATCAGCTTGGTGGAACTCCGTTTCTTGGTCTCAAAGGCCATCGCTTAGGTCAAATGTGGCTTTCCATTCTAATGCTAATTGGCACCTGAGCTCCGCATGGGTTGCCTGAAACCTTTGACAGTCTAAATGGCAAGACACTCTTTCAGGTTTACAGTTTGGTCCTGGGGATGGGCTCAGATGCCTTGGCAGGAATTTATGAGCAGGAAGTCCATCCCTAGGGTCGGAAGGTGAGATAAACTTTCCAGTCACACAAAGCCCATTGATTGCACTCAGTAGAAGATGGCAAGAGCCACTCTGAAACACAATCAATAGCAGTAAAGTTCTGTCCCCTTTTCATCAGGAATTCACAATTTGAGAATCATTCATCATCACTAGGACCAATTAATAAACTGAGATGAAGGTAATAAATGGCATTTCCCATTATGTAGTATGAGTTTCCTTCTAAGGCTATTAACTTCCCTCTAGACTCTTCCCAGCAAGTTCTAGTCCTGCGTCCCTTACTTCCTGTCATAAAATATAGAAAACGTGCCCTCCCGGTACTTGCTAATACATCGCTATGAAACTATTACTCAATCATCTCATGCTGAACAATCTATCATCCACAAGTGAATTACACATTCTCTAAAAGCAAACGAGCATCTAGCCTTCTTTGATGTGTTTTCCATCTGACTGGCCTCTTCCTACCATCAGCGTCCCCCCAGTTCACTGGGAAAGGGTGACACTCATTGCCTAGCCTGGATTTGTTTCATTAATATGAAGCTTTTCTCTCTCTGTGAAGCCAAACACTGGGAACATTTAAGGAGCCATGGAGGCACAGTGTTTAGGTGGCTCAGCTGCTAACCGAATGGTCTAATGATTTGAACCCACGGACATTCTGTGGGAGAAAGATATGGCAGTCTGCTTTCCAATGGGGGAATCCTGTAGGGTTGCTCTGCATTGGAATTGGCTCACAGCAATGGGTCTGACTTTTGGCTTTGTGAGATATTTAGCATCTTAGCCAGATATGAAAACCATATTGAAAAGTCATCAAAATGAGAGATTTGGATGATGGGCCCAGAAAAAATTGAAGCTATGTTGTAAAAATAAGAGGGAATACATTACGTTTGACAGTAAATTAGGATGCTATTTGGAAATCAAGACATGCAAGGTCTGTAATATTTCTGGTCAAATTTTGCTAAATGTATGTTTCACCAACTCATTTTACCCCTTTCACAATATGTTGAAGGTTTTGGAATGCCACCACCCTCTCCATTTAAAGTATAAGCCAGGGCAAATCTGCTTTAGAGAAAACAGTTTCAGTACCTAACAGTGTTGAAGAGACGTTGGCTGGCATACTCTATACTCCAAAATTCCCAGCTCCAGAGATATTCTACAAAGCAGACACCATGACAATGCTGCTCTGGTGGACACAGAGAAAGCATCCTTCAGGAAGTGTGTGACTAAACAAACTTTGGTTTCATACTATAGTAAGTTCCATAAAATGAACTAGTTGGATTGGCACAGATCAGCAACACTCATAGAAAACTTAAGAGCACCGGAGTATTTATTACTTATGGATAGAGACACATGGTTACAAAAGACATCCCCAAACAGTCATGAGAGTAACTGTCTTCAAGCCCAAGAGGTAGAACTTGGAAGCACTGAAGAATACTAGTAGTGATAATATTGCTGAATAACAACTGTCATTTTCATAAGGCATCAACCACAGGAGATGGGTCAGGGAAGAGCTAAAGAGATGAGCATCGGCTGTATCTGTAATATGTTTGCTTTCTCTTTCTTTCTGAGGGAATCGGAAGCTAATTTGATGATGTTTACTTATAATGTTGGTATATGACCACGTGTTGTGCTGTTTTCTGTGTTCTTCCTTCTGTTGACAGGAACATTAATGTTTCCAAGTATTTTAAAGGGCCAAACTAAAGTCAAATTTTACAAGTTAAATGTTGCTTATTTTAACATCCTGGAATAAAGAAAATCTTTCTCCAGACTATTTCTAGCTCCCAAGTCACCTCAGTCCTGATGTGGCTTTGTGGGATAAAGCACTAGACTGCAAGGTTGGTTCAAACTCACCAGTCGCTCCTTGGAAACCCTATACAGGGTCGCTATGAGTCAAAACCAACTTGACAGCACTTAACAACAACAACAACATCACCTCTTTCTGAGAACGAATCCAGAAAATCCAATGATCAATTCGAAGATGATACCATCAAAAAAATAAGTAATTTGGGGGAAATCTGAAAAATTATGCGCCCAAAAATAAACCGCGAAACCTGGATTTTTAATGATGTATCATCACCACCACCACCAGTGCCATCGACTTGATTTCAAGTCACAGCAACTCTGGATAGGGTTTCTGAGCGGGAACAGACAGTCTCATCTTTCTCCCATGGTGGATTTGAACTCCCAGCCTTGCAGTTAGCAATCCAGTGTGCTTCCTACGGTGCCCCCAGGACTCCTGTGCCGTGGAGGAATAATAACCCTGAGGGTACTACCAACACCATCACCCACCTGCATGAGCTGACCCTTGCTATGTGTCTCATGTTGGTCCCATGCCATATCCTCATGATAGCAAGCCTCACACCAGATAGCGAGGGTCCTACAATTATTCCTTTATCACGGATAGGGGAACAAAGACCTGGCGAGAGTAGTCACTTGCCCAGAGCCACACAGCTCATCATTTTTGTGCCATCGATGAAAAACTGCAGTCTGTGCAGTTAAATCATTTGTCAGAGTAGCAGAAGTGGAGTTTGAACCAATAAGTCCCATTTCAGATTCATGCTGCCTTTTCTTTTCCAAGCTACCGGACCCAGAACGCTTAAAGTTTTATCACGAAATTTGACGAACATCAAAGGTTGCATCTGACTTAACCATTTAAGTCCCAGCTGGTTCCTAACAGTGTCAATCATTTTGCTCTTTAGACTTTCCGAGAGAAGCAGAATAAAATAGAAAGTGTACATTCCACAAGGAGTCAGCAAGTGCTGCAGAAGAGAGTTACATTAGTTATCATTTGGGGCTCTGTTTTCAAGAAAGAATACGGAATGTGGCCAGGGCCAGTCAACTGCCGTGAAAAGGAAGTCTGATTTATGAGGTGTCGACTAAGATGTCTCACCGAAGCACACGGCATCCCATGCTCTCTCCTCTCCAGATCAAAAGGGGGAAAGTACCGTTTGTTGTAAGTACGCTGACACTTTCTTTACTCCGCTTTCTAAAATCTTTTATTTTTGCAATACTTTCAGAGAGCCAGTGAATTTACATATTTAAACATCACCGTTCTGTGCTGAGCTCCGAGTTTTCAAAAGAAAACAGAGTGTGAGACCCAGTTGGAATTCTCTCCCAAGCAAATTGTTAAAAAGCAGTTACACCATGGTCCATTGGCATAGCACAGTCCATAAAGACAATATTTTACATCCTACTTTGGTGGTAGCATCTGGGATCTTAAAAGCTCATGAGTGGCCATCTGAGGTTCAGCTGTTGGTCTCTTCATGTGCAGAAGGAAGAAGCTACTTGGAATCAACTAGTCCAATAGACTAATGAATGGATCATGTGACCATCAGTCACCACAACTCTGAGACCAGAAGAACTAGATGGTGTCCAGCTACTACCACCAACTACTCTGAAGGGAATCACTTTACAAGGTCACAGATAAAGTGGCAGAAGACTAAAATGAGTTTTTTGGTTGTTTTTTTTTAATGTAGGCTTACTGATTATAAAGAGACCAAAGGAGCCCAAGACCATGGCCCTCAAGCACCCTTCAGGTCTAGAAAGGAGCTCACCCTCGTGGCCCAATTTTCAGTCAAGCAGCAGGTGGGTATATAGTGAGAACAACCACACTATAGGTGTGCTCACCATGGAATGGTCAATCATTCAAGATCAAAATGGCAACATCTACCTAAAGGCAAAGTTGAGAAGGGATGGGAAGGAAGATGGGATGGAAACTGGACCCACAGAGAGGAAACGGAACAACTGTTGTTGCAGGGAGGGAATGACAATCATAGAGATGAAACAATGTGTGGTTGGTTGAATGCAAAACTGATGATCTGCTCTGTAAACCTTCACTCAATTCACAATAAGTTTAAAAAAAAAAAAAAGCAGTTCCAGTCAGCGCACACTCTTTCTCCTCCGGGCGTTGGTCTTCAATGCAGTGATGACCACTACTGTCACACTGAGCAGGGCCTCTGTGTCCACCTGTGTGGTCATCAGAAATGGGCTTTCTGTGACTGCAGTCGGTGGCTATAACAGCAGAGATTATGTTTTTATAGTCTGAACACTTTTATAGCGAGTGCTCTCTTGACATTTTCTCCTATCCTTAATGAGGCGCCAGAGTCACCAGATTATTTAGTGGGAGCATCTTGAACCATATGCGAGCTGAGAACAATGTGTTGTTGTTGTTAAGTGCCATCGAGTCGGGTCCGACCCATAGCGACCCTGTACAGGGTTTCCGAGGGTGTAAATCTTTACGGGAGTAGAAAACCTCATCTTTCTCCCGCGGAGCGGCTGGTAGTTTCGAACCGCTGACCTTAAGGTTCGCAGCCCAATTTGTAACCACTACGCTACCAGAGCACCCCAAATAGGCTTCCGACGTACTTTCTAATGAGAATGAGATGGCCTGAAGATATTTCAGTGACATCCCCCAAATCCAGAGATGTCAGGCTTTTTCTGAAACTCTGCTTCCCTGAAACTATTGCTTTCACATCCAATGTTATATCAAGGTTCGTGTTAAATCGATATGGCCTTAGCAAATAGTCTAGGAACTTTGGTGGCACAGTGGCTAAAGTCTAGGCTGTGAACCAAAAGGTCACCAATTCAAACCCACCAGGAGAAAGATAAGGCAATCTGTTTCCGTAAAGATCCCAGTCTTGGAAACCCAATAAAGCAGTTCTAACCGGTCTAACAGGGCTGCTATTGAGTCAGAATCCACTCAGTGGCAAAGATTTGGGTTTTATTTTAAGAATGTTCCATATGTACACAGCAGGAAAGCTGGTCATCAGTCCATCCATGCTCCAATTCTCTATATTTGCAAACTCTCTCCTTCCGGATCCTTTCCCATACTCATGCAAACCAGATGCTGTCATGTTGGTTCCAACTCATGGCGACCCCAAGTGCATCAGAGTACAACAGTGCTCCATAGCGTCTTCAGTGGCTGAGTTTTCATAAGTAGATCCACCAGGCTTTTCTTCCAAGATGTCGCTGGGTGGACTCGAGCTCCAACCTCTTGGGAGTAGCTGAGCATGTTAACTGTACCACCCAGGAACTCCATACCCACACAAGCCCCTGCTGACTCCATCTCCCACCCTGTAGAATCAACCAAGAACAGCCGTCCCTCTTCTTGACTCCACCTGAGTCACGCTGTTCACCACAATGACCAACCATCACATCTCTCTGTCCCTGTTTCTGTTCTCCTTAGTCTAGAGAAGGGCTCGAGCTGACGGTGGGGCTTCCAGGGGGTCTAAGCCAAAGTCACAGAAATCATGGAGTCCATGAGCTCCCTGGTGTGGCGCTGTGGGTTAATGAGCTGGACCACAAAGTCAGTTTGAACCTCAAGGTCGGTGGTTCAAGCTCACCAGCCACTCCTCAGAAACCCTACAAAGGGTCATTATGGGTCAGAATCAACTCAACGGCACCTAACAACAATAACAATTATCTTCCTTTGGGAAAATGCTGCCTCTGTTTCTTCCCTAACCTTACTGAAATCTGGGCAATAAAACATAGTCACAGGAATAACATTAGAAAATGTCTCATATGACAATACAGTGTGGCAAATCCTCAAAACATCAGTTACACTCACCACTATTGAAAAATTGCAGGAGCGATCAAGCCTGCCTCTAGCTCCAGTAACTCAACATCTTTGTAAAAAGTATGCGTATTATGACTTTTAAAGACACATTTTGATAATTATCAATCAATACAATTCTTCCCCTTATCGTCCAATGTACTTTGCTTCAAGCATTTAAGAACTTATTCTGAGATGGGGGTCCCTAAGTTTCACTGCACCATCAAGGGGATCTACAGCACAAAAACAGATGAAGAGTCCCCATACCAGACTGAGTTGCCACCAACCTCTGCTGTGTGGACAACACCGGACCCTCCAGGGTCTCCCCACGTGACTGGGTAACACCACACAGCACTTCTCCCAGACCTCCTGACTTGTCCTCAAACGGAGCCCCTCTTCCTCGCAGAAGCCCCTTCCCCAACTCTAACCCCACAATATAGCATTTTCCTTTCTGCTGTTTGTATCATTAAAATAAGCACATTTCTTTTGTTTTCAAAATATAAAATCATATCCAAATACTGAAAATGCTGTTTTAACATACCCATGGCCACCTCCAAAGAGATTCGGTCTCAGCCATCTCCCCTCGAAGAAGCATGTCCCCTAGTCATGCCTAGTTGAAGCTCCTTCTTAAAAACCTACCACCGGCACTCCCCCCACCCTGACCCATCACCAGGTTGCCCACTGTGTCTCCTGCTGCAGGCCCACCAAGATGTCCCCACCTCACCTCCATCACGCCAACATCCGTCCCCTCCCGTCGAAGGTCTCATTCTCTGCCTTCATCGTCACACTGCCTGCAGAAGAGAGTGGAGACCGCTCAGGATGATGGAATTCACAGGGACCTCCCTCTGCCTGGAAAAAGTACAGCCAGAATGCTCCTTAGAAGCAGAGGTGGCGAGACTTTGTCTCTCGTTCTCTGCACATGTAGTCAGGAGGGATCAGCCCCTGGTGAAGGACATCATGCTTGGTAAAGTGGAGGGTCAGCAAAAAAAAGGAAGACCCTCCAACAAGATGGACAGACACAGTGGCAGCAACAATGGACTCACACATGACCACCACTGTGAGGATGAGCAGTTCTGAGCAATGTTTCATTCTATTGTGCACAGGTTGCTGTGAGTCGGAACTATACCTCACAACAACAGCCACAGCCCTCTGTCCACAGCTACGCTCTCCTGCATTCTCTGGACCTTCTCCTGAACTGGACCACCACTCCCCACCCTCGTGTCTTCCATAACCTCTACCTGAAATGTGGTCTCGTGTTCCCGCCACAGGCACCCCTATCCTGCAAGGTCCAGCTCTCATCTCTGAAGTTCTCGGTTGGAATTGATCCCTTTGTGTATGCTTTATTCTAAAGCCCAACCAAACCCACTGTCCACTGTGACCACAGGAGACAGAGAAGCACTGTCCCACAGGGTTTCCAAGGCTGACATCTTTCAGAAACAGACTGCCATATCTTTCTCCCACCGAGCAGCTGGTGGGTTTGAACCACTGACCTTTCTTAATCACTGCGCCACCAGGGTTCCTGACATCCAGTCTTGTTGTTGTTAAGTGCCATCAAGTCGATCGTAGGGACCCTGGATAGGATTTCTGAGGCAGTAAATCTTTGTGGAAGCAGAAAGCCTCACCTTTCACCTGTGGGACCACCAGTGGGTCTTCAGTCCAGGGCTTTCCTCCAGCGCCACTACGTCCCCTACCTCCATTCTTTCTGTTTGTTGTTGTTAAGTGACGTCGAATCAGTTCCAGCCCAGAGTGACCCTGTGTAGGGTTTCTGAGCAGCGGTTCATGAACTTGGACCTTACAGTTCAAACCGACTTTGTGGTCCAGCACATTAACCCACAGAACCACACCAGGATTCCACCTTCCTGTTGTTGCTGTTGTTAAGTGCCATCGAGTCAGTTCAGACCCATAGTGACCCTGTATAGGGTTTCCAAGGAGCACCTGGTAAGCTTGAACCAGCGACCTTGCAGTTCAAATGGCATTACAGTCTGGCGCATTAACCCACAGCGCCACACCAGGACTCCACCTCCAGTCTAGTGCCTATAAAATCTGCCTGGCTTCCTACCGTGGAGTCACAACATAGGTAAAATAATTTATATTCCGCTCTGAACACTGAGCAAACAACACATGCGTGCAGGAAAAAAAAATCATAAACTGGCCAGGGGGATTCCTCCTGGTGGTCCTCTCACCATTCAAGTGTGAGGCAAAGACACGAGTGAAGGGGAGACGCACAGCTGCTGCTGCCGCTTCCTTACCGAAAGACTAACACTTCAGAACAGCCAGGTGCCCGAATATCAGGAGTGGCAGAGTCAACTCCAACTCAGGGCGACCCCACGTTTGTCCAGGTAGAGCTGGGCTCCACAGTGTTGTCAGCAGCTGATGGACTTTTGGGTAGTAAATTGCCAGCCCTACCTTCTAAGGTCTATGTGTACTCAAACTTCCAGGCTTTTGGTTGCTAACGGAGCTCATTACCCATTTGTACCCTCCAGGGTCTCTGAACACAAATGCAGACCTTCTGAAAACACTGCGCATTGCACTCCTTCTGACCAGCAACATCATCATCCATCAGATCAACACATCAACATTCTAAAATTCCAAAATCCAACATTTCCTCTTTCTCCACCTGGGTTATCATATTAAGAATTACACTTTCTCCATTAATTAGTGTTACACTTAGTATCAATTACACTTAATATCAATGCCTCCGTCAAAGTTTTGAACTAATTTTTAAGCTAGGTTCTCTGAAACCTACCATCTGCCTTTACAATTACCTGTCCTTGTTTAAATCAAGTCTCTGGCCTGTAAGAAAGGCAGCCCAAATAACAACTGTAATGAACACACGCACACAGCATTAATTACAAAAGGAAATGAGTTTTACCCAAAGTGCATGCTCTGGGCCTTGAGGTATAGTGTGCTGAACATTTCAAAGGATGAAATAGAAAATGGGAAAAGATCAATATCAAGACAACTGTGATCTGCAACAGTAATAAATAAAGATGTCTTTCAAGGCCCATTAACCACTAATCACATCTTGGATCAAAACTAGCAGAAAACCTCGGGGCTGTTTGAAGGGCCTTCTATTTGCTGTCCTGGAAATGAAGATGAGGCAGCCCTGAATGTTCCATGTTGATAAAACCTCCATTGTTTTTGTTGCTGGTGGAGATGGAGGAGGAGATGGCAGGTTTTATAAAGGCCCAAGTATGTCCTCTGTGAGCTGGGTAACTTAGAAGTAGCTTCCAGTCCCACAATTCTGCAGACAGTAAAACCTGCGAAAGTAAGAGCCTTGTAAGAAGGAAACCTGCTAGAAAAGGGAAACGCAAATATTTTCCACTAACAGAAAAGTGGAAAGACTGCACCCTGTTAAAAGAGGAAAAACAGGGCGGACCTATTGCATTCCAGCTCTCACAGGTTTTACAAAACAGCTTCTGTAAGCAGGCAAGATAAGGAGCTCTGGTAGCATAGTGGTTAC
>NW_006408521.1:51530158-51557380 GCF_000296735.1 Chrysochloris asiatica
GTAAAGAATTACAGCCTTGGAAACCCTGTACAGGGTCGCCATGAGTCAGAACCGACTCCACGGCACACAGCCACAAGCCACCAAGGAGACAAGATACAGTAACTCAAGGGCACAGATGCTGTATCCTTCCTGAAAAGAGCTTGTTGGTGATACCAGTATGGATTACATGGATTACATAGCTGAGCTACAACTTGCTGAAGACTTGGATGTCAAGACTTTGAGCCACAGACCTGGCCTCATGAGCACAATTCCCCCAGCTTTGAGAAACAAAGATGAAAAATCTCCTGGTTCTAGGGAAGGGCCCTCCAACCCTCAAGAGTCAGTCCGTCTGAACCACGACACTCTTCACATTCATGAAGTTACTTTCTGGAATGCTCTGTCTTACTATTCTAAGTGTGGTCCATGGTCCAGCAGCAGCCACTTCAATGAGGAGCCTGTTAGGAATGCAGACTTCCAGGTTCTCCGACAGACTTGCTGAGTCACAAGCGACATGCTGACAAGATTCCCGGGAGACTTGTGGATGCATTGAAACATGAGGCTCAGAGCATCGCTGTCCCCTCAAGCAGCCCACTAGCATCACTGAAGAAGGTATTGTTGAATAGAGATGTCAGGGCTCACATTCTCAGTCTAACTGAACTTGAGTGAGAGATGCTGTTGTTGTTGTTAAGTGCCGTTGAGTCAGTTCCAACCCATAGCAACCCTGTATAGGGTTTCCAAGGAGCAGCTGGTGAGCTTGAACCACCAACTTTGTAGTACAAAAGGTTTTGCAGTCTGGCGCATTAACCCACAGTGCCACACCAGATGTAGGCATCTATTACCAAAAAAAGCATGGAAAATAATGTGCCTGATACATAGTTTCTAAATGAGCTGGAAGACTGACCTTATTGGACAATGTGTGCTCCAAATTTGTTGGCTCCCTAGTTCAGTGAAGGAGGAAGTCAGACATAATTAGGGGCTTGAGAAGAGCTTCAAAGAACATTCCTTTTCAGGTGTAGATCAAATGTTCTTTCCCTTTTTTAAAAAGAAAGAACAGCTCAACATATATTCTGAAACAGAACAAGTTTTTAAATTATTTTAAAAACTTAACACAAAAACCCTTTAAATCCTCTCCTTCTCAAGTCCACTAATCGTCTTCCATCTCTGTTCCTCACCTGCACTGAGAGTTTTTTACCTTCGGGTCCAGCAACTGGGCCCCCTGCAAGGTCATGCCAAGGCGTACCTTGCTGAGCATCTATGGGTTGCACGCAGCTACTCGTGGAATGCATAGATGTGAGATTGGTGTAAAAATCAGTTAGGACTCATTGGGTATGGGCGTCATCTAGCCTGCTAGACAACCTGCTGCAGGGATCTGTGAAATGATGTCACTGTTTCTCCATCAATGGCCTAGTCCCAAATATCAATGTCCAAGTTGGAGACCTAAACTGAGGCTAAACAAGATTCAACTCGGTGTGTACAAAGGCTTTCTCACTATAATGTACAACTAGCAGCAACAAACAAAAAAGACTGAGTTCATTAAAATACCAAAAAATTTTTGTTTATGGTGCAATTTATCATGCAAAGTCAACTGACATACTAGGGGAAAATATTCATGACATATACCATAGGCAAACAACTAACATCCGTAGGACATAAAGCCTCTCAAAATCTGAAGAATGAGGGATTACAATTAAACAGAAAAAGGCATGAACAGACCATTTTTTAAAAAAGAAGAACCTAACAGAGGCTCTCAAACAAATGAAAAACTCTTCAAACTCACTCATCATCAGAGAAATTCCAATTAAAAGAAGCCTGGGATACCATTTGTCATCTGTCAGGGAGAAGGGTTAGAGATAATCTAGTCCAGTGGTTTTCAACATTGGGGAATGGAACTGTTTTTAGCATTAGAAATTTTCACAAATCCCCGGGATAATGGTATTTATCTCTTGACTTAAAAAAATGTGTAACATAAAGTTACCATGTTAACTCAAAACTGAATTTATACTTTTAACCTTGGCAGTTTATTGGATAAATACTAGTTGCTATCATGGACTCTTGGGGTGACACTGTAGGATCAGCAGTGGATTTGTAACCAGAAGGTCAGCAGTTGAAACTCACCAGCTGCTCCTCGGAAACCCTATAGAGGGTCACTATGAATTGGAACCGACTTGACGGCACTTAACTATAGCAACAGTTGTCATCAGGTGTCCTGGTGCAGTGCTATAGGACTGCTAACTGCCAGGTCATGGGTTCAAACCCATCAGCAGCTCCCTGGAAACCTTATACAGGGTCGTTATGAGTAGCTATGACACGTAACAACAGTTGCCATGAACTCAACCCCAGTTCATGGTGATCCTTCGTGTCTCAGGGAAGAACTGTTCTCCAATGAGCTCTCGATGGCTGGTTTTTGGGAAGTCGTGTACCAGTGCTGGGTGAACTTAAACTCTCAACTTTTGGGTTAGCAGTGAGTCCACTGAGCATCTATATCACCCAAGGACTCTTATTTGGTAACTATTTATATAAGCATGAAGGAGTCTTGGTGCTACAAATGGTTAAACCCTCAGCTGCTAACCAAAAGCTCACCAATTCTAATCTACCAGCCACTCTGTCTGCAGGAAAAGATGGGCAGTCTGCTTCTGTAAAAATTATGCTTGCTCATAGGAACTCTATGTGATGGAATAGAACTGTCCCGGGGAATGGGTGGGAGGGGAGTGTTGTAGGCTATCATTTTTATGGGGGCAGATCTCCAGGTCTTTCTCTCATGGAGCTACTGGATGGGTTCCAACTGTCAACCTTTTAATTAGCAACCAAGAGCTTGACTACTGCACCACCAAGGCTCGTTCAAGTGCCTCTCTCAGTGGTTGAAAGTACAAGTACGAAAGCCACACAGACTAGATTTCTGTCACTGACCAACTGTGAACCTTTGGAAAAATCCTTGGTTTTTCCCTGCCTGCTTTCTCAACTCTACTATAGGAACAATAATAATACTTACTTCATAGTGTTACTAAGAAGATTAAATATGTACTTATATTTATACAGTATATCTAATATCAATAAATCTATTAAAACACTTATAAAAAAGTATGGTTGCTGTTAAGTGCCCTCGAGTCAGTTCTGACACATGGCGACCCTGTATATGGTTTCTGAGGAGCAGCTGGTGGGTTTGAATGGCCAATCTTATAGTTAGCAGTTCAGTTCTTATCCTCCAGCGCCACACCAGGACTCTCTTTAAAGACTACCATTAAGTACCGTTAAGTCCATGCTGACTCACAGCAACCCTATATGGGGCTTCCAAGGAATCGAATTTCCAAGGAGTAGATTTGAACCACCAACCTTGTGGCTAGCAGTTCAGTACTTATCCTGCAGCACCACACCAGGACTCTTTTTAAAGACTGAGACATTGGAAACCCTATGAGGGAGTTCTCCTGTGCGGGCCCCACCCCACACACACACACACATACACTGGTATATACACAGTGGTTGTAGTTAAGTGCTGCTGAGTCAGTTCTAACTCACAGGGACCCTGTAAAGGGTTTCCAAGGTTTGGATGGTGGGTTTGAATCTCAAACCGTGCAGTTAGCAGTCCAGTGTTTATCCTACCGCACACACCAGGAGTACCTGTACATGCATACATATTAGTGTTAGGTGTCTTTGAGTTAATTCTAACTTAGAGTGACCTCCATGTGACAGAGCAGAACTGTCCTTAAACTGTAATCTTTACAGGACTAGATCTCCAGGTCTTCTGCCACAGAGCCACTGGGTGGATGTGAACCCAAAACCCTTCAGGTAGTAATCTAGTACTCAACTGTTTGCATCACCAGGGCTCCTCATATATGCACATATGAGGGTAAGTCCAAAAAGTACTGCTACAAAATGATAGAAATATTTATTAAACAAAAATATCAAAATGTGAAGCTACTGTTTTTTGATATCTCCTCCATCTAGGTCTACACACTTCTGAAAGCCGTGTTCCTGTCTCTCTAACCCTGCCCTGTAGGTTTCTGAATTCTTAGATTGATTCCACATCAACATGGTAGTTCAGGCATCCTCAAGAATCTCAAATTGTGCTCCTTTTAAACGTTGTTTGAGCTTGGGGAACAAAAAGAAGTTTCATGAGGCAGTATCAGAGCTGTAGGGTGGATAGGGTAAGGTTTCCCAAAGACATTCTCTTAAGACAGCCTCAGTTACCCCCGAAGAATAAGCAGGTGCTTTCTCAGTGCAACTTTCCTGGTCACCAATTCAGTTTTCCATTTTCTTAAAACTTCTTCCTAATAAGCCCCCATGACTGTCTTGTGTCCTTCAAGAAAATCTATCAAGACGATCCCTTTAGAATCTCCATGACAGTCATCATAAGCTTCCGAGCTGACTTTTCTGCCTTCCCCTTAGAAGTCACTGTTTTGATTAGACATGTTTTGGGAAAGCACCTTAACAAGACTTTTTGTGGTTGTTAGGTGTCATTGAGTCGGTATCAACTCATAGCAACACTATGCACAACATAAGGAAACACCGCCTGGTCCTGAGCCCACCTCACAATCACTGCTACGCTTGAGCCCATTGATGCTGCCACTGTACCAACCCATCTCATTGGGGGTCTTCCTCTTTTTCACTGACCCTCCACTTTACCAAGCATGATGTCCTTCTCTAGAGACTGGTCCCTCTTGATAACATGTCCAGAGTAGAGAGAACATGTATGTAGCTACCCACTGATCACAGAGACATATTTAAACACGTTTTTGTTTAGAAGAAGCCCGTGCATGTATGAATTGGTACCCTGTTAGCAATACTTTCTGACTTTCCCTGGTGTGTATATGGATTCAAAGAATCTTCCGTTAACTCTAACCACCCCTCAATGTAACAGCCCCTATACATAGAGCCCCTGATCTTGATACAGATGAGGAATGGAAAGTGTGAAGAAAATTCACCCAGTGGGTTTGGGAGAGGGGGCTTTCACCCTCATACTAGAATATCCATAGCTCCACTTACAGTGTCTGCAGGTAAATTTCCTTGGAGTGAAAAAAAAAAAAGGAAAGAAAGCAGTTAGCATGTTTTCCTTTCTGCGAGAGGGGAGTGGTTTGGGGCAGTTCTGTGGCTGGAACACCAGAGTATAGAAGTACCTAATGAAATTCAGGAACAGTTTCTGATTTCTGGCAAAGAAGATGAGTGATCGCTATCCTGGGATTGTAACATATGCTCCAGTCTTCCCTCAGAGATATTTCCAGTTTTATTAACTATGCATTTTGCTACAGAACCGCCAAAAAAACTCCTTCTTTTGCAAACCACCAAATCATTCCTTTGAAAGCATTTCATCCCTGGGCTGTGTGAGGTAGCATGGCCCATTCACAAAGAGCCGGACCTCTGTGTCTTATTAAATAAAACGTCTTGGGAGCTTGCTCTGAGTAGATGAGAGGCCAAGGTCAGTGCACTGAAATGAAGCACTGCAGTCTTATTCATGGTAGCACAAATGGTGAACATACTCTGCTGCTAACCTAAAAGTTGGAGGTTCGAGGCTACCCAAAGGAATCTTGGAAGAACAGCTTGGTGATCTACCTCTGAGAAATCAGCCATTGAAAACCAAATGAAGCACAGTTCTACACTGACCCTATGGGTCACCATGAGTCAGGGTCCACTCAATGGAAACCTTTTGAAGTCTCATCTGTTGGTGGTGTTGTTAAGTGCTGTCAAGTCAGTTTCACCCATAGCAACCCTATGTAAGGTTTCCGAGGAGCTACTGGTAAACTCGAAACACCAACCTTGTGGTTCAAACGGACCTTGTGGTCCAGCACATTATCCTGCCGTGCCACACCAGGACTCCCGAGATGTGCCTCACCTGAGATGTCATTAAAAGGTGACCCAGCTTTTTCTTGAGCTAGTTCATGGGTTCACAGACGTTCTTTGCATCTTCCACTGTTAGACATGTTCTAGTATTTATGTTTAACATCTGATTTTTCCATTTTTCTTTAAAAGGACTGAACGAACACCAACAGAACATCATAACCAAGAAAGGGAAAGATATCTCTAAGGGGTGAAGTCATTGCTCAATGACACGGAGTTGATGAAAATCAGTAAATCATCATAATGAATAAAAACAGCTCCGAAAGCAGCAGAGAAAGCACGTCACAGTTGGGTGATGTTGTGCAATACTGCAGCAGGGCTGGAAGACAGAGCCCGAGGGACTGAAGACCCACTTTTTTCTTTCTTATGCTAAGTCTTAGTTTATTTTTCTGTGATATGCTGACAAAAAAATTAAAATTTTTAAATAAAGACAGCCTTGACCCATTGATTGTTATAAAGATAAAAGTAAACAAATTATGCAAAATAATTGGCCTGGTATCTAACCCACTGCCATCAATGAGTCAATTCTGAATCACCGTTGCTGTTGTTACGTGCCGCTGAATCGGTTCTGACTCACAGCGACCTAGTATGGGGTTTCTGAGGAGCAGCTGGTGGGTTTGAACTGCTGACTGTGTGGGTCGCAGTCTAGAGCTGGTCCTACAGTGCCACACCAAAGATGAGGATTTCTGCTCCTGCAAAGATTTACAGCCTCAGAAGATCTATGTTGTGTTGTTATGAAGTGCTGTCGAGTCAGTTCCAACCCATAGCGACCATGTATAGGGTTTCCAAGGAGCAAATGGTGAACCTGAACCACCGATCTTACAGTTCAAAACTGACTTTGCAGTCCAGCACATTAACCCACAGCACCACGCCAGGGCTCCCAGAAGATCTATACAAGGTAGCTATGAGTTGGAACAGACGCAAGAGCACTTGCTAACAACAGCCACTCCCTCAACGTCAGTGTGTTGTACTGTGGTAGCTTTTGTGTTGCTGTGATACAGGAAGCTATGATACTGGTATTTCAAATATCATCAGTGCAACCCATAGTGGGCAAGTTTCAGTGCAGCTTCCAGATCCAGACTAAGACACGAAAGAGAAAAATGCCGGACAACGCACTTCTGACAATCGGTTGGTGAAAACCTTATGAAACACAACTGAACACTGTCCGACTCACTTGCTTTGGACACGCCACTAGGAGGGATCCACCTGGAGAAGGAGGAGAGCGGGTGAGTGAAACCCTCACTGAGATGGGTTGGAACAATACTAACATATTAGACTCAGACATGGCACTGTGAGGATGGCACAGGAACCAGCAAGGATCCCCTGCTTGTACACACGTCAACATACACACACTTCTCTCTAACATGACAGGGTCATCACGAGGCCAGAGTCAACTCGATGACAGATATCCATCTATCATTTTGTTGAGAGTTCTAAGCCGGGGGACCAGAGGAAGCAGTACATACAAATCACCCATGTTAGTTTGTCGGTGCTATGATTGCTGCTTTTTTAAGCCCACCCATGCTCACTGTGGAGTCCTGGTGTGGGGTTGTGGGTTAATGCACTGGACTACAATGTCGGTTTGAATCACAACATCAGCGGTTCAAGCTCACCAGCCGCTCCTTGGAAACCCTATACAGGGTCGCTATGGGTCGGAACCAACTCGACAACACATATCATCATCATGCTCACTGCTCTCTCCAGACTGGCAAGTGAATCAGGGATTTGACCATGGCAGTTTTTTGGTTTTTTTCAGCTCAACGTATATCTTCCTGTCCACATGGAGAGGAACTAGAAGGACTGACTCTCTCATCTAAAACTACCAAAAGCCCAGAAAAGGAAAAAATATAATAAATGAAATAAATAATTAGAGCCACAGCAATTCAAAATACTAGGGCCCAGGCAACAAAGAACAGAGAATCCTGGGATACACCCTATGATTGTCCCAGCTTACTGCCATGAGAGTTTCCAGAATGCTGCACAAGGTAGGGAAAGCAAGGCAGAGCTTCCTGGATTCCTTGAGTTGAGGAGACAGCTGAGAGCCCAAGGAGACCAAGGTAATCAAAGTTAACAGGGCAAATGAAGGGAGAAAATCCCAAACTACAGAGAGAAAATCTGGAAGGTCTGTAGAGGGTCCCCATCAGGAGTACTAATTGGTGTATGGGTGTAAGAAAACCCCCAGAAGTCGGAGAAAGCTGCACACGAAAAGCTTAGAGGGAGCAGTTCCTGGCACTCACACGGGGCTGGATATGGTGACTGTCTGCATCATCAGGCTGAGAAAACAATAACACATAGTTCATGAGCACAAGGTGGAATCATCAGGAAGGTCTTGCCTCGGTGGTGAGGAATAATGAACCTCAGCCTTCGCGCTGCTCCAAACCAGCCTGACAAATTATAAACGCAAGACTCAAAAGCACAAAACTGTTTCCAAATAACTTAACCACATCCTAGAACAAAGCTCAGTCATATTTATAGCAACACAAATATACCCAGCACCAACACGGTAAAATCACACTGTCTGACATTCAATCAAAGATTACCAGACAGGAAAACATGACCCATGTGAGAATAATACATCAACTGAAATAGATCCAATATTCAGACAGATGTTAGAAGGAAAACTTAGTATAACTTTATAAACATATGAAATACAGTTAAATAGAGGCAAGAAAATATTTTTTAGCTCAATCCCAAATTGAGCTTCTATAAATGAAAAATACCCTGAACAGAATTAATGGTCAATTAGACATTGCAGGGGGAAAAAAAAAAAACAACAACATACGTAGCAACAAGAATGATCCAAAATGAAACACACAAGGGAAAAGAAATTTTTTAAATGAATAAACACATATGAATCAGTGTGCTGTGTGACAATTACAAAAGGCCTACTATATGGATAATTGGAGCCACAGCAATCCAAAACAATTCATTACTGATGCCTACAACAGCATGGATGAATCTCAAAGTAATTACGCCCGTGAACAACGCCAACAAAGACTATCACATGCTATATGAGTCCATTTAAATTGCTGGTGTTCTTGTTAAGTGCCATTGAGTCAGCTTCGACTCATAACAGCCCTTTGTAGGGTTTCCAAGGAGTGGCTGGTGAGCTTGAACCGCCAACCTTGCAGTTCAAGCTGACCTTACAGTCCAGCTCATTAACCCGCAGTGCCACACCAGGAACTCTCCCATTTATACTAAACCCTTTAAAATGTAAACTAAGCTACAGAACCAGAAAATAGATCAGTGGTTGTGGGGCAGGGGCGAGTTGGGGGAACAGGGCAGGACTACAGGGCACAGATTGTCTTTGTTGAGGTAGATATGATGTCATGATGGTTTCCAGGGTATGCACATGTCAAACAGCACATCATATGCTTGGCTATGTGTGCTTTACTGTGTGTCAATCATACGCAAACAAAACTGTTTAGAAAAAAGAAATGATCATTTTTCATTAAAATGTGATTTATGTTCATATGTGTTGCTATTGTTAGGTGCCATCAAGTCGGTTCTGACTCATAGCAGCCCTGTATGGGGTTTCCAAGGAGCAGCTTGTACTGCCGACCTTGTGGGTCTCAATCCAGTGCTGATCCCACAACCCCACACCAAGAGTCCATATGTAATGGTTGATTACTGTTCTCTTTAAATGATAAATACATTAAACATTTCTCAGTGTTTCTTTCTAAGACCAGGCATATTGAAAGGTGACAACCCTTAAGCAAAACTCAAATCCTCAATTTTTCACAGTATAAAGGACTCTCAGATCAAACATGTTGCAGGGAAGAGAGATCCTCTCCATATATCTTTGTGGGCTTCATCAGCACGTGGTGGGCACATGGACAGCTCCCAGTGGGTGTCTGTGCCATAAAAGGGTGGCATGAAGGTATCTTGCAGCTCCTTAGTCCTTATAGTTCCTTCACTGGCTAGGGACATGTATCCAACAAGCAAGGAATCCTATCTCCTCTTACAGTAAAGAAGAGACGCTCTTTGAAGCTAGTTTCCAGATTCCAGTCCTCCTGGAGAGAACCTGTGGTCTTGATTCCTGGCAAGTTCTCCTCACTACTTGCTAAAGATAAATAAACTCTTCCAGGAGTTCTGGTGTGGTGCTGTGGGTTAATGCGCCAAACTGCAAAAGCCATTTGAACTGCAAGGTCAGTAGTTCAAGCTCACCAGCTGCTCCTCAGAAACCCTATACAGGTTGCTATGAGTCGGAACTGACTCGATGGCACTTAACAACAACATAGTAATGTCCGGAGTCCTGGTATGGTGCTGTGGGATAGTGCGCTGGACTGCAAGGTTGGTTTGAACTGCAAGGTTGATGGTTCAAGTTCACCAGCTGCTCCTCAGAAACCCTATACAGGGTCACTATACGTTGGAACTGACTCGATGGCACTAACGAACAACAACATAGTAATGTCCTCTAGAAGGAAACTCCCAATGAGGAGAATTGCAATGGTCCTAACAAGGGACGTCAACATAGCGAGGGGCATGAAGATAGAATGGGACCAGGCAAGGCTTCATTCTCTTACACAAAAGGTGGCCTTGCGTTGGTGTCAACTCAAGAACAAGTAACAACACAATAAATCAGGTGTCCTGTCCAAACACATGGACATGGCAGCTTTTAAGGGACACCAAGACCTCAAAGGAAACCCACGGTAGGGCTTGTGAAAAGGTAGCCCCAGTATCCATCAGGAAGCCCCAAGACACTCCCATCAGCCCTACCTGTCTCCAAGGGGAAAGCCTCCTGGCTTTGCTCCCAGATCCCCCGCGTCCCCCCATCAAACCAGAGCCATCTCCTAAACCGATAGCTGCATCAGGGCTACAGATCGCAGGCTTACCAGGCCCAAGAAAAAAACGTCTGGAAGAGTGGGCTTGTTGTCTCACAATCGTAAACTGCTCACAGATAAGTCCAACACGTAACAAAGAGGGCCTTATGCTCCGCCGGGAGTAGCTTTGACATTTGCTGCTTTTGACCACAGGCTAAGGTGGGTTGGACTCTAGAAGCCTCTACGGTTACTATGAGATCAGGTCTCTTAATTCAGTGGCTCCTGGCCTACAGAGCTAGCTGGCAAAGTCTCTGCACGGGGGTGCCGTCTTAGTCCCTGGAGGAGAAAGCCAGAATCTCTGTATAGAGTCTCCTGTTCAGACTGTACCGTGTTTGCCCTCTTTGAACCTGTAAAGCACCAACAAATGGTAGGTGGCTGGGTCCCTGATTCCATGGTCGTGAATTTTGCAGCCCAGAACAGAGCAGTCCTCCACCACTCCACTTCTCCCCGCGACTTTCACATCTGTGCAACTCAAACTCAGTCCTGATGTGACACGGGCCAAGGCCAGCCTCCCTGCAGATAGGAGGGGAGATTCAAGGCCATCAGACCTACCGTGTCTGTACAGGGCAGAGGTCTAAGAAAGAAACCCACAAGCAAGACCCACTGAAGACGCAGACCTCTTCCTTGAGCACCGCCCACCTCCCTGAACTCAGATGTCAACCAACAGCAGGGAGGCCAGCAGACGGACACTTGTCTAGGTCACCGTGTTTGTGTAAGGAACGGGGTTCAGGATGGAGGGGTACAGAAAAACAAGCTATCGGGGTGGGGCGGGCAGTAAATTTTCTGGAGGGTCGTGGTTTCCAGAGCATGGTCTCAAACTACTAGCAGCAGCACCTGGAAACCTGTTAGAAATATAAAACTTCGCACTCTCGACCTGCTGAGTGGGAAACTTGGGCTGAAGCCTACCATCAGTATGGAACCAGCTCAATCTGGAGGCTACACATAGGAGCTACATGGCCCACTTTAAAAACCAAGACAGTGTGTCTGGGCCTCACTCAGCCATTCGTTCTGAAGTGGTTGGTCCAGGGTATAGCTAGTGGTACGTGTCTGGTATCCAGGGAACTTCAAAAACATACCGTTGCTGGGCCTTCCCAGAGGGGCCTGCCATTGTACAACTGACCCCTGAACAACACAGGTTTGAGCTGCACCGATCCAGTTATTCCAGAATTGTTCTTTGCTTCTGCTGCTACTGCGCAGAAACAGCGGGGCTGCTATCTGCGTCCTCTGCGTCCTGTGGTATCTGCTGCGGTATCTGCGTCCAACGTGAATTTACATTAATCATGTGCGCATGAGCAGTTGTCGCTCCAGCTAGGGGAATGGGAGGGTATGGGGCTTACAGATACCGCAGACACGAATGAGTGTCCACATAGAGCTTTTTAGGCAGATTCAACATGAGCAAATGGCAGTAGCAGCTGGAAGCAAAATCTGCATGAAAGTGAGCAATCCCCATGCAGTTCGAATCTGTGTTGTTCAACGGTCAGCTGCATTTCCAACAAGTACCTCCCACCCCAGGTCATTCCAGCATGTTCACTGATTTTAAGAACTACTACCTTTGGAGTCCTGGTGTGGCGCATTAATGCGCTGAACTGCAAAGTGGGCTTGAACACAAAGTCAGCGGTTCAAGCTCACCAGCAGCTCCTCGGAAACCCTATACAGGGTCGCTATGGGTCGGAACCGACTCGACAGCACTTAACACCACCAACAACAACCACCTTAGGAATTTAAGGGGCGCCGGTAGCATAGTGAGTTACGAGTTTGGCTGTTAACCGCAAGGTCAGCAGTTCAAATCTACCAGTCACTTCATGGGAGAAAGATGGGGCTTTCTGCTCCCATAAAGATTTGACTCAGAAACTACCTGAAGGCACCAAGCCACCATCACCACCTTAGAAATTTGTCCCAATGACTATTTTTTTTCATACTTGTCAAACAGGCCCAGGTTTCTAAGGTCAACCTTCCATTCGACCTGCATAGCATTCATTCTTAACAATTAACACAGAAAGTCCCTACTGGTCCCCACGCACTCAGACTCAAAATGAAACTTCAAGTTGGCCCCTTTTCTAAGCTGCAGTGTGGAGGTGGGAAAAGAAAGAGATGAAGGGGGGGGCGGATCAGGAAGCTTTGGAGAGGTGGCTGTTTTCATACAATGGGGACAATCACTGCAGGTGAGCCAGCCAGGACTCTATGTGGAAATACTTAGGAAGGTCTGCCCACAAGACTAGCAGGTATGTTTCCCTTCCCACGCCACCCCTGGGCCACTGGCTCCTGGAGAGGTTAAACAAACAATTTGTTTTGTCTTTGGAAAAGGAGTGTAGAAATCTATCAAGGGGGTGGGAAGGGGAAATGCCAATCACTGTCAACCAGGGACTCCTGGTGTGGAGCTGTAGGACTGGACTGCGAACCACAAGGTCAGCAGTTCAAACCCACCATCTGCTCCTTGGGAACCCTGTACAGGGTCGCTATAAGTTGGAACTGACTCTACAGCACTTAACAAAAGCTGAGAAGCTTCGGACAAAGATAAAGGCCCAAACCAAAGAGCAGACAAGGATTGAGCTAAAGTACTGATGACGGTTAACCTGTACCTGCCAACTCCAGCCATTAAGCTTCCAGGGGGAGGTTCCTGCCCATACACTAAGTCCAGCATGGGGAGCAGGCATTGTTCTGAAGGGAGTCTTCTCTAATAGGATCACAGGACTTACTGTGTACCAGTCACTCTTCTCTGGACTGTTATCACTTCCCCCATATCTCCCCAGCACCCAGTACAGCTCACCTGGCAGGAACTGCCTGGCCAGAACCTGACTCTGCAAGCCATTTTCTGAGTCTATTCCTTAGAAGGAATCCAGGAATTTGTATAAAAATATGCATTCAGGAGGCAGAGATGGACGAGCGAGTTCCGCTTTCTGGAAGCTCAGCACTGTGTTAAGAGAGGGATGTGCATTTCACGTCCCCAACGACCCCGAGAGGTAGATGTGAATACCCACGATGGGTGGTGGTTATCACTGCTATTAAATGCCATCAAGTCAGCCTCGAATCACAGCTAGCCTGTGCACAACACAGCAAGCCACTGTCTAGTCCTACGCCACCTTTATGGTCCTTGGTCTGCTCCCATCCATCCTGGTCACTGTATATTCGAAGAGCCTTCCCACCTAAGGGTTCACCTTCCAGCACTGTACAGAACAATCTTCGGCTGTGACTCGTTGGGGAGTTTGTTGGTTAATTTTTCTAAGTCGATCCTCAGGCTGTCTTGGTTTGGAAGCTCTGTTGAAACCTGGGTGAGCTTGTTGGTGTTTGAAATACTAGTGGCATAGCTTCCAGTAACATAGAGGCCCACAAGCCCCCACACACTGTCACATAATAGTGCCCTGACCAACAGGAGCAAAAGTAGACTCAAAGTAGCTAACAGTATAGGTCAAGTTGATGTAATTCGATGCAGGAATGAACGAGACATTGCTTTCGTACGCCACTGGAAAACACTGCCAAACTAGGACAAAGGAAATGCAGCGAGGATAGACTATGGCCTGGAGATGGGGCACTGTAGTCAGCCACCTGAACTGGGGAACTGTGCACAGGGCTTCTCAGGGCTACGCCGTTGCAGGCATTTATTTCTGTGGGGCTCCAGTGTTTATAAAGAAAGCCTCACCTTTGCAACTACAAAGACGTGGAGAGACAGGCCACATAATCAAATGGGGCACATAAAAGGGAGAGACACATATGTTAACCATAATGTGCTATTTCTACTTATACAAGAAAAAAGCCGTCTACAATTTTCTAGGGTAAATGTCTCATGATTCTGTTTCAAGATGATAATGCAAGGTACTTGCAGCTGACACAGGCATGTTAAGATCTTAAGAAGGCAAGAACATGATAAGGAAGACAAGAAAGAAAGAAAGAGAGAGAGAAACAAAGGAAGCACTTTCATTCTGTTCTTGTTGACACTTTCTTTGAAGAGAATTTGCTGAAACAATGAAGAAAGTATCCTTGTGGTACCGTGCCATAGTTAAGTGTTGTTAACCAAAAGGTGGGTGGTTCAAACCCACCAGCTGCTCTGGAAGAAACATGTGATGTTCTGTTTCTGTGTAGATCACAGCTTTGGATATAAACCCTGCTGGGCAGTTCAGACTAAAACATTGAAAAATATGGTCTCCCATATTTGGAATTCCTCTTCTCCCACATGATAGACAACACTTAAAACTGCAAGTGATGTCTGACTTGCCCCTAAGGTTGTCTTGAAAGATTTTTAAGCTCCTGAAATATAATGGACGAGAAAAGAAGAAAGAATCCGTCTTGTCGAAGAATCTGCCTCTTGATCTCCGCATAGATGCGTGAAATTGGAGAAGCCCCCATTTAGCATTCAAGACATCGGGTATGGAACTGGTTACTTTAGATCCCACCTCACAGACATCAGTCACTGTGAAAACCTTTTATTTTTAAATTTCTATTTCAATTGCAACTCTGCACACTGTGGAAATTCCTGTCCTCTTATCCAATGGTGCCAGAACCAACTCAAAGGCACTTAACACCAACAACATTTCATGGTCAATGGCTTCGACCACCTCTCCTATGAAGCCTGCCTTGGATACAGGAACACCAACAATCGTGGAGACTTCACAGTGATGAAGTTTTGGAGTATGACTGCCAGATTGTACCGTAAACAACACACTACGTCCAGTTCACTTGAATCAACTTTACATATGTCCCATGCTAGCAGAGACATACATGTGAAAATTGGACAATGAATAAAGCAGACTGTAGAAGAATCGATGCATTTGAATTATGGTGTTAGAGAAGACTATTACAAGTACCTTGGACTTTCAAAAGAACAAACAAATCTATCTTGGAAGAAGTACAGCCAGACTGTTCCTTAGAAGCCAGAGTGGAGAGACTTTTTGTCTCATACTTTGGATATGTTATTAGAAGGGACCAGTCCCAGGAGAAGGACATTATGCTTGGCAAAGTGAAGGGTCGGAGAAAAAGAGGAAGACCCTCAATAAGATGGACTGGCACAAGTGTGAACAGCAATGGGTTCAAACATAACAACTGTGAGGATGGCGCGGGATCATGCAGTGTTTTGTTCTGCTGTGCATAGGCTCACTATGAGTCAGAAGCAACTCAACAGCACTTAACAACATGTCCCAAATATTGCATGGGACACACTTATACTGAGGAGGTATTGGTTTCTTCTGCTTGCCAGCACTCACTATCCATTTTCCCCCAGTGACCATCCCCACCACCCCAGCAACAAAGTCTTGAAAGTGCTGGAGAACTTTCTGAACTGAAGACGAGTCCAATTCTAGAAGCTTC
The DNA here is from genome assembly GCF_000296735.1 of Chrysochloris asiatica. Taxonomy (NCBI): domain Eukaryota; kingdom Metazoa; phylum Chordata; class Mammalia; order Afrosoricida; family Chrysochloridae; genus Chrysochloris; species Chrysochloris asiatica. The sequence goes on from NW_006408521.1 coordinate 51,546,088, forward strand.
ATGAAGGATCTTAGACAGATGTGCATGTTGTTTCAATGGTCCCAAATCTCCTGTCTTCCAACCCTGTTAGACAAGCAGGCTGATCACCTTAAGGTAAGGAAACTGTTTCAACAAAAGTCACATGGATCCCATAGATAAAAAACAGAGCTGAAATTTGACCTCTGAGCATTCGGACCCCAACATCTTTTCCCCTTCAGCCTCTGTCAATGGATGCCCAGTGGGCCCAGACTCACACTCCCAAGCCCCCTAGAGCAGGGCTGTGCAGTCTTCCCCAGACCCGCTGTGCATGAGAAGACTTGGATAGAGAGAGTGCCCACCAGAGAAGAAGGTGCAATCGCGGAAGAGCGGGCAGTGCCAGGCCATGGCCACCCCAACAGAAGGGATTTGTGTGTGTATGTCTTGCTTGGGTTTTAAATGTCATCAAGAAGGGTGCCTGGAGCACCCCAGGACAGACACCAGGCAGTGGGAGGAGACAGGAAGGGGCCTGGGTAAGGGGACACAGCCAGGGGCCTGCCAAACCTGGCAGGGCCCACAGGAAAGGGGAGGGGATAGCAGGGGTCAGAAAGAGGTGAGACGGTCCCTCCCCACTGTTCTGTGCCAGGCCAACCTGTGATCACCACCGTCCTCCACCCTCTCTTCTTTTCTCCCATCTTGGTCCCGAGCCAATGCCTCCATTCTAGGTGAAACTATAGACTCTTCCAGGGAAGTCACCATTTTCACATTTGAATTGGTGCCCATTTAGGAGTTGCTTATTTCAGAGTCTCCAAATGGACTTTGTCTAATTTCACCATGCACAGATTCCAATTTTGGAAGGTAGCAGGCCAGGAGGCATTATGAGCTGGGCTTTCCCTCAGCCTCCTCATTTGCCCTCTTTGCCCAAACTCCCCTGCCTGCAACCGTCAGCTCCATGGACAAGAGGAGGAAGCCAGAGGGGGGTTTGTCCTATCCTCATCTCCAGCAGCCTCACCTCGTGTGGTTCTCATGCTTTGAGGTGGACCACTGACGCTTTTCTCCACCCTTATCCCATACCCTTGGCTTTGGAAAACATGTCCACACTCAGCCCTGCTACAGTTTGAGCCCTGGAAACAATAAATTTTGGTGGGAACTTTGGGGGAACTCTTCATTTTATGGCTGGACAGTCCACTTACGGAATCAATACATTCCTTTTGAGTTTTTCAATTGCAAACAAAATATCCCTGACCAGTACACAAAGTTCTTTCTGGTTTTCAGTCATGCTTTTGGCTTCATTCTCTAGCACTGCTGTTTCACAGATACCACAAGTGAATGGGTTTAAGAAGAAGAATCTCTTTTCCCACCACTCAGGAGGTTAGAAATCCAAATTCAGGGTACAGCTATGGAGGGAGGTCCATCTTCATTAGAAGACTGTGAGATCTTTAACAATACTTGGTGTTCCTTGATGTCTGTCTTCTCTTTATGTGTGTCTCTGGGTCTGTCCTGGTCCTTTTATAACTCAGAAGTGATTCGGTGTAAGTTCGGCTCTGTGCTGGTATGGCATCATTAACAGAATAAAAGAAAAAACCTCTCTTTCTAAGCAGGGACAGGGGTTAGGATTTCAACACACACACACACACACATACACACACACGTATATGGAGGCTTCAAAAAGTTCCTGGGAAAATTCCATTCTCCCATTTTAATCCCATTTTTCTGTGTGGTTTTTAAAAGTCTCCTCATAATAGAGGCCTAATGTAGATTTCTGAATATGGAATTCATCACCGTCTCAGGTCATCTCTTGCCTGAATACTGGACTTGACTCTTCTTTTGATGAATTGCCCACTCTTCCCTGGTCTGACTCTTTACTAATAAAAGGTATTCAGTTAGGGATGCTGTCGGCTTCAAGTACCAGAATGCCCATCTGAAAGTAGCTGAGGCCATCAGTTTCCCACAACAGTTGTGCTGGAGATAAGTAAGACCAGGGTTAGCTAGGCAGCTCAACAATGCCACCAAAGACCCCAGCTCTTTCTACCTTCTTTCCCTGCCACCTTCACTGGTGATCATCTCTTCCCTCGTGGTCAGCTCCAACCATCACATTCTCACATGATAGCATCCTGTCCCAGCAGGAAGAGCGAAATCAAAAACCCACCGACAGGGGATCAATTCCAACTCATAGTGACCTATAGAACTCAAAGTAGACCTGTCCTGTAGAATCTCCAAGGTTCTAAATCTTTAGTGAAGCAGACAACCTCATCTTCCTCCTGCAGAGTGTCTGGTGGGTTCGAACTGCCAACCTTCCTATTAGAGTCCAGTGCTAACCCACTGCACCACCAAGGCTCCTTGGACTATGCTGTTGTTGCTGTTGAATGTCGTAGAGTTGGTTCAAAGTCATAGCGACCCTGGATAGGGTTTCCAAGGAGCAGCTGGTGGGTTTGAACTGGCAAGCTTGCAGTACAGGACCAGGGTTTATCCTACAGCGCCACACTAGAACTCCAGATTATGTAATTTGTTGTTGTTAAGAGCCGTTGAGTTGGTTCTGACCCATATCAACCCTGTGTAGGGTTTCCGAGGAGTGGCTGGTGGGCTTGAACCACTGACCTTGCAGTTCAAACTGACCTTGCAGTCCAGACCTGCAGTTCCACACAGGACTGTGGTCTGAGCTGTTTTGCCTCCTTCCTTGGGATTTCCATGGAGAAAACAGAGGGCGTGTTACCCTACCTGGAACCAGGACTAGCTTTGACTTACAGGAAGAAGAAACACTAGTCAGGTAAATTCCAATTTTACCCAAACTTAGCTCAGCATTCTTCTTTATCCTTAAAATAAGATCAGAATGAGCCAGAGGGAAAAGCATCGATGTTTTAAAAAATATTTTAAAATAGCTATATTTGGATCCCCTAGAGCTGTAGCGGTAAGCAAAGCTGGAGGGTTAGGTTGGTCCAAGCACAACTTCTCTGCCCCCAGCAATGAATTCTAAAAATACAATCTTTTGACAGTCTCCTTTTTTTAAGTAGCAAATTCCACATGTATCATCTCCACTCTCTCTCCCTGCTACAAATTAATTTTTCATGAGGGAGGAAGAAATGATGGCTACATTTTGCATTAGCAGAACAAGTAAGTGTGACATTTTGAATCTTGGAGCTAGTCTTCCCGTTGTGTGACCTTGGACCACATTCTCTGCACCCCCGTTTTCTCATCTTTAATATAAACATTTTAACTTCATAGGTATGAGCTGCAAACTGACCCAAGTCTTTTTGGTTCTTTATCGTAAGTATCAGTTGTTGTTGTTGTGTGCCATGGAGTCAGTTCCGAATCATAGCGACCCTGCATAGGGTTTCTGAGGCTGTAAATCTTTACAGGAGCAGAAAGCCTCATGTTTCTCCACGGAACAGCTGGTAGTTTCTAACTGCTGATCCTGAGGTTAACAGCCCGATGTGAAACCACTACGCTACCAGAGCTCCTTTAACTATCGGTAGCATCCAACAATTAGATGTCGATGAAGCATAGTCTTCGTTCCACAACTTCTCTTCCAGGTGGCAATGCAAGCTAGTTTCATACTGAATTCTGCCCCATATACATTTATTAGTATACACAAACACACACAAACACTCATACAAAGTCACACAACCTATTCTATAAACCTGAGCAAGCCCTCAGCTCTCATTCCTTTTAGGAAAAGGTCATTCAGGGTTAACATGACTATGTTTGACAGCAGTCACCAAGAATTCCCAAAGTACCAGCTCAACTTGGTTCAGAATGCAGCCTGGGGGGTGTTCATTCCAAAGGGCGGGGGCTGTTGAGCTCCCTGTAGATTCTAATTCTTGTTCAAACATGGAGGAGAAACCATACAAAACTGCAGGTCAGCCCACACACACTGAACACATATTTCATCAATAGGAAGCAGTTTCCCTCCTCTGTGATGCTACTAACCAAAGCCTGTGGTTGTGAATGAAATGTAAAGATCATTAAACCTGTAGGAATCATCTCCGGAGAATGTCCCTCAAACTAACCCTTCCAATGCTGGATGCTCACCTCCTAGAGGGTCTGTCTACTCAATAGGGCAATTGGTTGGTATGTATTAGAAGCCAGTCTAAGGTAGTGGGGTTAATGTGCAGACCCTACATCCCCAGTGCATACACGCATATCTAATAGTCTAGGCTGAAGGGTTTCAGATATATAACAGAACACAAACAAGGAGGATTCTTAGATGATGGATAAGAAACTGCCGACACACAGGAAGAAAGTAAAGCGGGGGGCAAGGAGACCCAAAGCCCCCTCTTTCCCATTTCCACCCTGGAATTCAGTTCAGGTCCTTGTCTTCATGTTACTTCATTATGGATTAAACACCCAAGGACACTAAACCAGGCTCCACTGACATTGAGTCGATTCCAGCTCAGACTGAACCTACAGGCAGAATAGAACTGCTTCATAACATTCCCAAGGCTGTCACCTTTACAGAAGTAGATGCCACAGCCTTCTCCCTGCAGAGCGACTGGTAGGTTCCAAACTACAGATCTTCTGGTTAACAGCCAAGTGCTTTAACCATTGCACCAGCAGAGCACCTTTGTTGTTGTTGTTGCTGTTAAGTGCCATTGAGTCAGTTATGACTCATAGTGACCCAGTATAGGGTTTCCAAGGGGTGATTGATGGGTTTGAACCTCCAACCTTGTGTAAGTCTTCCTAAATGGGCTTTAATTCCATACTACTTCCCCTCCTTAGAAACCATCTCAGGCTCCACTTAGCTACTTGGTCGAGACTCTCCGCATTGGATCCTTCCCATTATTCAAGAACTCTGCCTTTGCTGGTATCTGTTCCTTATCTTGTTTTCCCACAATGCCTTCCCACTCCCAGAAGAGATGTCTACCCAGTCGTTAGGAGGCACCTCTGGGGAGCCTTCCCTGGTCACTCAGCCAAAGCAGTGCTAATAGGATGTTCTCTTTAGAGACTGCTCACCACATGCACCTCCTCTCTTCCCTCCCCACTAACACTGCTGGTGTGGGGACTGTTGTTACTTCTATCCTGAGGTGGGAGCACACTCATGGTATACCTTCCCAGCCCACCTGTCCAGCACTGTCTTCTGAGAGCACATCTGTAACTGTCTCAAACCCCAGTCACAACTGCTTCCTGAAGAAGGAGATTCCCACAGGGGCCTTCCAGACACTGCCTTTCTTCTAAATCACCAGGACAGGAAAACCGGGTCTTGGTTCTCATGGGCTTCTACTGTTGTGTGCCGGTTCCAACTCAAAGCAACCCTGTACAGAGTTGGAACTGAGGAGCGGCTGGTGGATTTGAACTGTTAACTTTGCAGCTCAAACCGACTTTGCAGTCCAATGCTTCTCCCACAGTGCCACACCAGGGCTCCTAGTAACAAATGTAAAATAAACTGCACAAGAGGCTCCCTAGGTTTCCATCTGTGAGGAATATAAAACGCTAAGTATCCACTAAGCATAGGATATGTTCGAGCAAAAATAAAAACAAAAAGAAGCAATTAAACAGATTTCCCCACATTTTTTTTAAAGGTTTTTTGGAGGCTGTGTGTTTATTAGCTACAGAAACCTCTGCTCACTCAAAATCTCCGTGCACACACCCAAACTGTAGGGGCAGCTCCAGGGAAGGACCAAGGCACTCTGACTTTCAGCAGAAGAGAACTATTGCTAAGGGTCATTGATTTGATTTTTGACTCATAGTGACCCCAACAGACTCCTGGTGTGGTGCTGTAAAGTAAGCACCGGACTGCGAACCACAAGGTTGTCAGTTCAAACCTACCAGTTGCTCCTCACAAACCTTATACAGGTATCTATGAGTCAGAAACAACTCAATGGCATTAACAACAACAGTAATCCCAGGGGAAAAGCAGAAGCACCCTGTAGGGATTAAAGACTGTAATCTCTAAGGGAGCAGATTGCTAGGTCTTACTCCCATGAGCCACTGGGTGGTTTGAACTGCCAGTTTTACATGGTGCTACCAGAACTCTGGTAGCGTAGTGGCTACGAATCGGGCTGCGAACCTTAAGGTCAGCGGTTCGAAACTACCAGCCACTCCGCAGGAGAAAGATGAGGCTTTCTACTCCCGTAAAGATTTACACCCTCGGAAACCCTGTACAGGGTCGCTATGGGTCGGAACCGACTCGACGGCACTTAACAACAACAACACCAGAACTCTACAGTATTCTTGGGTCCCAAGAATTGAGACCTACACTCCAAGAAAAAGTGCCTTTTGTGGGAAGCCAGCACACCCCGTCTTCCAAGTGTAACTGGCCTTTTAAGGGTAATGTTGTTTTGTTAAGTGCCAGTGAGTTGGTTCTGACTCATAGCAACCCTGTACAGGGTTCTGAGGAGCGGCTGGAGGGTTTGAAATGTAGACCTTGTGGTTATAGTCCAATGCTTATCCTACAGCACCACATGAGGACTCCTTTCAGGGCAATGTTGTTAAATGCTGTCCAGTTGGTTCCGATTCATAGCAACCCTGTATAGGATTTCCAAGGAGCGACTGGAGAGTTTGAACCACCAACTTACTGTCCAGTGCTTATCCCACAGCACCACATCAGGACTCCTTTAAGGGCCATAGAACAGAATGTTCTAATTCAGGACTGTTTTTTTTAAAAAAACAAAAAACCCAAGACAAATGGAGTGTATACATGCTCTAAGGGATGCAACAGTCATTCCTGCCCAAAGAATCTTCACCAGTTCCAAGAGGGATGACCCCATGACCCTTGTTTATCTTGAACCCCAAGGTCAACTCACACATCATTAAAAAAGGGTCAGTCTCCAGGAATGGGCACGTCCCCCAAGACTCTTTTGCCATTTGCATCATGTGTTGTGCGGAATCCCCTGGACTCACTGGAATTTCTCTGAGACACTTCAGATACCTCAGGAACAATGTTACCTGATCAGAATTTTTCGTAACATCTCAAGGAGAGGGTTCCTGTAGTTGGCTCTCCTTCCCCAACACTAGTCTGGTGCCTAAGACAGCTTGTCCTGATATTCTGGGTCAAGTGAAAACTCCTGCCCCCAAGCCCCCATGAAGCTGCTGAAAATGGCCCGGTGGCTTCAGCACAGCTGTGTTGATGTGGACTTTTACCATCTCAAAGAACCTATTTGTCCATCTCTTCCTAACTGTGTGCTCAGTGACATCACATTGTTGTTGTTGTTAAGTGCTGTCAAGTTGGTTCCAACTCACAGCGACCCTGGATACAGTTTCTGAGGAGGGGCTAGTGGATTTGAACGGTCAAGCTTGTAGTTCAAACCGACCTTGTGGTCAAGGGCTTTAGCATGAAATCAGCCACAATGGGAGTTTTCACACCATGGCAATTGGCAAACACTCAGGGTGATTACCCAGTAAGCAGGCAAGCATAAGTTTACTCATACTCACTAATTTGTGGTGAACAATTTCACACATTTTTCACCACCGATGCAGTGAAATTCAAGAGAAATCGTTCACTTCACTTTTGTAAGTAAGCACAATAAACAATGCTTACTGGGGAACTCTTTCTCAGTCCAAATCAACCAAAGCCCACTGCCTTCAAGTCAGTTCTGACTCATTGTGATCCTACAGGATAGGGTAGAACAGGTTTCCAAGGCAAAGCCGTTTGAACCGCAAGGTCAGCAGTTCAAGCTCACCAGCCTCTCCTTGGAAACCCTATACAGGGTCGCTATGGGTCAGAACCGACTTGACGGCACTTAACAACAACAACCATCTTTACAGAAGCAGCCTGCCACATCTTTCCCCCGAGTAGTGTCCAGTGGGTTTGAACCACCGACCTGGAAAGCAGCTGAGCTCTTTAACCACTGTGTCACCAAGGCTCCTTCCCTGTCTGTCAGGGATTGTACATGTGAAAAGAGCCTTTGATTCTGTGGGAAATGCTGTGGGGTTGGGAGCTAGACAGATGCCTGCTAGACCTATGAGCAGAATCTTTGATACAGTGAAACACTGTAACGTTGTTCACCATAGTTCATTAAGTAAGCACAGGTAAGCCTGTGCTTGCCTTGTTTATTGGGTAATCTGACACTGCAAACACCAAAGAGCCAGGCTTTCCAGCACCCCCTACCTCAAATCCAGTTGTTAACAGTCACCAGCACCCCTCTGGTAACCTCACAAGTGGTACATTTTTTCACCTTTGCTTCAAGACGGATCCATAGAAACTCAAACTGCCCATGATGTTTGCTTTGCTGCTCTTACTGTAAAACCTTCAAGAATCCCAACAAATTAAGGGAACCTGGCTCTCCCGGTGACAGCTCGGGCTGCCTTCTACTTCTCAAGCTCTGTCTTCAAGAACCATCTCTCATTTCATCCATTAAGGCGTTCCCTGAGCCCTTTCCCCTCAAAATGTGCCATAAAACAAACCCGCCTTTATTGCCGTCTCTCTGCAGGCCCCCTTGAAATTACATTTTCCAGTCTAGAGCCATCCCCTCTGCCCCGGGGAAGCCTGAGAGAAGGCGGGTACCAGGTCCGATCAAGTTTCACTCTGTATTTTCATTTGCAGTCTTGCATGGACTCACATTTAAGAATAACTTTGCTTTCCTTCTCAAAACCCTCCAGTGGGCCGGCAGGCATGGTGGAACCCTTTGAGGCTGCGTTGTTTGATGAGTCCCCAGCCGGAATCACTCCTTCTTAGAAGCAAGGGGGTGTTCTCTTTTCCCTAACTCCAGGGCACTGAAGAAATTGGTGTGTGCTTAGGGCCACATTCAGAACTCACAACAAAGACATGGGAGCACCCTTTAGTAAACAGGTGGGAAGCCAGACGAAGGAAAGGAGTAAACAAGTCAGGCCTCTGTCCCGTCTGCAGTGGTCAGCCCAGGGAGACAGTTTGGATCTGCACTCAGTACTTCTCTGTGTCGTGTTTATCTGGAAGCACGGTGCCAGCTTCGATACTGACGATACTGAAGTCTACCTTCCCCAAAGCTGGTAAGAAGAAAAGTGACCTTTGGCATGTGGCCACCTCCCCGCCTTCCTTTCAGCACTCTGTCAGTCACCCTCTCGGCAGGTTCCTCCCTGGCTGCTGTCTGATCTCCTAGGTTTTAGCTCAAGGAGGCTTCACTACATGTCAGCGATGATGAAGAGATCCAGAGCGTGGCTGTGTTTCTTTCTGTTGGACACAAGGTCCTCATGAGTCGGAGCCAACTCAATGGCATCTAACAGCAACAGCATGTCCTGTGTAAGGAACACCTACTGGTGCTATGGGGAAAGCATGGTTGGCGGTTCCAACCCACCAGTCTCTCCTTGGAAACCCTATACAGGTTTGTTATAAGTCGGAACTGACTCAATGACACTAACAACAACAAAGCAAAGTAAACCAAGCCTACTGCCGTCCAGTTAACTCAGAGATTCCATAGGACACATTGTTGTTGTTGTTGTTATGTGCCATGGAGTCGGTTCCAACTCATAGCCACCCTGCACAGGGTTTCCGAGGCTGTAAATCTTTACGGGAGCAGAACGCCTCATCTTTCTCCCACGGAACTAGTTTCGAACTGCTGACCATGAGACTAGCAACCTGATTCGTAACTACTACGCTACCAGAGCTCTTTATAGGACAGATTAGAACTGCCCCATAGGGTTTCTAAGACTATCATCTTTACGGAGGAGCCTTGGTGACATAGTAGTTAAGTGCTTGACTGCTAACTGAAAGATTGGTGCTTTGAAGCCAGGAGCCACTTCATGGGAATGAAGACCTGAACTCGGAAGGAGAAGGATGTGACATCAGCTTGTATGGAGATGACAGCCTTGGAGACCCTATGGGACAGTTCTACTGTCCTCTAGGGTAACAGTGAGTCTGATAGCAGTGGATTGGGGTTGGTTGGAATCTTTATAGAAACAGACTGCCACATCTTTCACAGAATGGCTGGTGGGTGGATTTCCCGACAGTCAAGGTAAACATGAGCTTTCTTGTACTTATTTACTGATCTGTAGTAAACAGTTGCACATGTTTTCCACAGATGTGAAACTGCTCACTACAGATTAGTAAACACAAGTAGGCCCATGCTTATCTTTCTTATTGAGTAGTTGACACTGGGCTGACCTCTTGGTAAGCAGCCGAGGGCTTTACTACCGTGCCACTGGGACTCCTGAGCAATGCTTGATGACCACAAACCCTGTGTGCAGGTGAGATGGGGAAACGGGACAGGTTGAGGATCCAGGTCACCCAACCCCTCAATTTGCACAATACAAGATTCATCTCCAGTTCCCAGATGGTCAGCTCCAACTAAAGACGCTGTCTGTGTCCCCTGAATTAGATGCTGTGTCCCCTGAATTAGCTCTGTAAGTCCTATTGTTGTTGTTAAGTGCCACCAAATCAGTTCCGACTCATAGCAACCCTGTATAGGGTTTCAGAGGAACAGCTGGTGGGTTTGAACCACTGACCTTGCAGTTAGCAGACTAGTGCTTATCCTACAGCGCCACACCAGGACTTAGTTTAAGTGTTGTTGTTATTAAGTGCTGTTGAGTTGGTTCCAACTCAAAGTGACCCTGTATAGGGTTTCTGAGACTGCATCTTTACAGGAGTGGCTTGTGGGCTCAAACCACCAACCTTGTGATTCAAAGCCCAGTGCTTATCATGCAGAACCACTGCTCTCCCCACTTTAAGTCCTAGAAAAGGGCAAACCAAGTGCACTGCCATTTTTCCAAGCTTTGGGGACAGAAGAAAGCCCATAGGATGGTGGTCTTCCACATTTTCCCAACCATCAGATGTGAACCAGGCCAGTTTAGTGGGCAGTAGGTGGGGAGGAGAGATGATTAAGGCAGCTGGCTCACATATATGTGTTCACTTGTACAGATGCATGCTAACATGCGTGTGTACCAAGACAGGGAGCAGGTGGGAAGGTTGTTTGTGACAAAGACTGAGCTGATGAATGTATGAAAGGAGACAAAGGCCACTGGCTCCCCAGCGACTCTCAGAAATCCCATGATTCACCAACCCACAGAGACTAGAAACCTTTAACGCAACAGAAGCCTTTCTAGAAACCCAGCTTTTCAGTAAAATCTCATGTACTCATTTGTCTCTGAACAGTCTCCAGGTCCAATCAAAGAATTTTCAAATCCATGTGGTTTTGCAAACATCTGAATGTGTATATTTTGTGTATATATATACACACAGTAAGGCCTGATGGCAGTGCTTTCTGGGCATGTGTGAATATAGGTGTGTGCATGCGTTTGAAATCACAAAGCCTGGCCTTTTTCTGGGCTTGAAGTAACCTTTTACGGGCATAAGTATACAAGCCAAGTCCCAGTCTGGCAGCCCTAAGCAACAGCTTCACACCACAATGTACCCACCCAGCTCAGTGTTGCACCACCAGAAAAAAATTGCTCTGTGACTCCGTGCTGAGCTTTGGGATGAAAGCAGGAATTT
>NW_006408521.1:51558561-51578137 GCF_000296735.1 Chrysochloris asiatica
CCAAAGGCTGTGGTCTTTGATCTTCATCAGTAAATATTTTAAGTCCTCTTCATTTTCATCAAGCAAGGTTGCATTATCTGCATATCGCAGGTTGTTAATGAGTCTTCCTCCAATCCTGATGCCATGTTTTTCTTCATATAACCCAGCTTCACAGTGGATATTCTTAATTCATCTCTGGTCAATGAGGCAAGATGCCCACCAATCCACTGTCACTCTGCTAATTGTTCTAAAAAAAAAAGTTCCAGGCCCTGTCCCATGAAGAGATGTCCTCACAGCCCAGTCTTCCAGATTTTAGTCCTCATCATCGGCCGGTGGTTTCCTTGGCGGGTTGGACCTACGGGTTTCTGCTTTGTCCCTATGTCCACTGACCCCTCAGACTGTTCAGGGTCCTCTCCATTTCTGTGAGTGGGTATAAGTGAAGGCAGAGAGGATATATGAGGGGACCTAGCCAGGGGATGGATCAAGAATGGGGGAGAGAGGGAGCTAGGTTAAAACTGCTGAACGTTGAACTGGGAACCTTCCCAAAGCTAATGGAGGAACATATCTAAGATGTGGAACCATTAGGAAGACCATTTCAGGATTCTGCTGGATGCAGAGCCTGACAATGCAGCACAGCTTAAGAAAGAAAGAAACTATCTAGGGGAGGGAAGATGGGAAGGAAAGGAATGGACTAACGACCCCAGTGTCTAGGAAAGGGCCAAGTACAAGAACTGTTGTCTAAGGGGGAGGGGGTCAGGAGTGTCAACCAGATGCCCATCAGGATTCCCTCCCCGACTGAGCTCTCCTGGGCTGCCAACTGGGGAACTGGCCCTCTGTGGCCCTCAAGATCTTCTCAGCCCATCTAACAGAATAAAGCAGTGAACACCATGAGCAACCATGAGACTATGTCAACAGGTCCAGAAGAAAGATGGGATGAAACCCATGTGAAATTGTTCACTACAGATCAGTCCACAAGCACAAACCAGCTTGCTTATTGGGTAATCCACCCTTGATTGACACTCCTGATGGCTACCTTTGCTTTATGTTTTCTTACCAATGAAATCTACAAATCTTCTGTTTCTGAACCTGTGCCCATTTCGGGAGCTGAGCCTTCAAGCTGAGCTTGGTCTCATGAGGGTTAACAGATTTGAGTCCAAATATAGCAGAATCTGATGTGTATGCTTCCTGAGCCGTATCACCATTTTATACCCACGTTTGCACTGATGGCATCTTAACAGCCTCTTTTACCAGAAAACATACAGACCCAGATATTGTGGTTTTGACAGCGTTGATATTGAAAAGAAATATGTTCTTTCTCCCAAATTGCTCTGGATTGAATGTCTACGTGTGAGCCTGTTTCTGATCAATCCAGACATTGCTATATATGACGAAGGGCCTCACCCAGCGCCCTCTGTTTAAAAGACAGGAAACATACCCAACACCATGCTTGTTAGTGGCAAAGGGAAGCAGATTTTGACCCAGTATAACCCTTTGAGAATGGTGCCAAAAAGGATGTGATGTTCCGGAGGCTCACCTTCACTGTACAGGAGTTTGGCATCACCTGGGTGCTCCACACCTGAGCACCCAGCTACCTTATAGAGAACAGCAGCAAGTTACCCTAAGATGCTCCACTTAGCCTCTTACAGATGGGTCTGTCTGTAGAGCAACACTGGAGTCTCTGGGAAGTACAAATGGCAAACGCACTCAGCTTCCAACCAATAGGTTGATGGTTCAAGTCCACAGAGAGGTGCCTCAGAAAAAAACCTTGGCAATCTACTTCCCAAAAAATCAGCCATCAAAAACCCTACAGAGCATAACTCTACAAGGGGGCCTTAAACATTTGTGGAAACATGCAATTAAAAGATAAGCCCCCTCCTATAATCAACTCAACAGCAACTAGTTTTTGTAGGGTAATTCATGTGGTAGACTGAGCATACTGGTAGCCAACATCCATTCAACTCTTTGTGTGTCTATCTGAGTTGCAGGAGCTAGAAAGCTTAAAAACTACATTTCCCAGATTCCCCTGCAACTGGGATTCTGGATGTGATTCAGCCTCAGCCAATCATACACAGCACATATGATTTTTGTGTGTGTGATTGAAAGGTGGAAGAAAATCGGTTGTTTTCTAAAAAGGTATTGGGTCAGAATGATCAGAGTTCAAATTCCAACTCTGTTGTTTGTCTGTGATGACCCAGGCCACCTTGGTTAGCATTGTTTCCTTACCCCAAGGTGACCAGCCTGCTGTCAGCTGCACTTGTCCTAAGTGGGTTTAAGGACAGGAGAGTTGGAACTGATGAAGCAGGGTGTCTCAGTACCTCTGCTGACTCTTCATGTGCCAGGCTTGGCTGCAGAGACCTTCCGCTTTTCTCCAGCAGTTTGGAGGATATCAGTAAGGTGTACCGTAGGGCCTCCGTTTAACTAGTGTGGTTCCTACAGGCAGTGCTTTTTTCTGGGGTGGCTTTCAGATTATAGGGATTAGCAGCATCCTTTCCTGAAAAAGCCCACACCTTGCTTCTTAGCTGTGCACACTCTAGACTGGCAACCTTTTTCTAGAATGCACAGTCTGTTTCTGCAGCCTTCCCAACAACTCCGTAAGCCACTAGTTGTTGCTGTTAAGTGCCTTCAGTCAGTTACAACTCATAGCAACTCCACATAGGGTTTCCAAGGAGTGAGTTTGAACTGCCAACCTTGTGGTTCAAACAGACCTCTCAGTCCTGCGCTTTATCCTATAGCACTATACCCAAATAACTTGAAAACAAAGCAAACTCTTTTTGGGTAAACAACTTGAATTCATGCTGCTCTCTGCTGCTGACCCCATCAGGAGAGGGGCCAAGACCAGAGCTGAGCACACTTGTGAGCCAGGTACCCAAATCGGCAATTTACTATTGCATTTGTTTTGTTAGGTGCCATCAAGTCATCTCTGACTCATAGCGACCCTATGCACAACAGAACAAAACACTGGCTGGTCCCTACACCACCTTCACAATCATTGGTAAGTCTGGAGCCCACTGCTACTGCCATTGTGGCTGTCCATCTCTTTGGAGGGGGGAGAGGAGAGCCTTCTTTTTCGCTGACCCTCCATTTTAACAAGCATGGTAAACCCCCTCCAAGGACTAGCCCCACCTGAAGTCATACCGGAAGTATGAGAGATGAAGTCTCACCGCTTTGGCTATACTTCCTCCATAACAGATTGGTTGGTTCTTCTGGCAGTCCATGGTAATTTCAATATTCTTCCCCAACACCATAACTCAAATGCATCGATTCTTCTAGTCTTCCTATCTCATTTGTTGTTGTTGTTAGGTGCATAGCAACTCACTGCACAACAGAATGAAATACTGCCTGGTCCAATGCCAACCTCACACTCTGCTAAGCCTGAGCCCAGCGCTGTCACCATGTGGTACTCCATCTCTTTGGGGGTCTTCCTCTTTTTCTCCGGCCCTCCACTTTACCAAACATGATATCCTTCTCTAGGAACTGGTCCCTCCTGATAATGTGTCTGAAGTATGAGAGATGAAGCCTGGCCATCTTGGCTTCCAAGAGGCACTCTGACTGTACTTCCTCCAACACAGATTGGTTTGTTCTTTTGGCAGTCCATGATACTTTTAATATGCTCCTCCAATACCATAACAAAAAAGTATCAATTCTTCTAGTCTTCCCTATTCGTTGTCCAACTTTTGCATGCATATGAGGTTACTGAAAATACTGTGGCTTGGGTCAGACCCATTCAGTTGGTTCCAACTCATGGCAACCCCACGTGTATCAGAGTAGAACTGTGGTCCATAGGGTTTTCAGTGAGTGATTTTTCAGAATTAGACTACCAGAGCTTTCCTCCAAGGTGCCTCTGGGAAGATTAAAACAACCAACCATTGGGATAGCAGCTGAGTTCATTTACCATTAGTGCCACCCAGGGATTTAGATTTAGTCCTGTGAGTTAGAGGTGACTAATCAAAGCCCCATCGAAGCTATCCGGGTGGGCTGGGGGTAAGGATTGAGATGCCCCTGATTCCCAGTGTGGCATCAAAACCATCACTAAGTACCTGAAGTGGTCCATTGCAGGGACTCGCTGGCAGGCTGCCTGGACTTGTAACCCCAACACAGCTGTCTCTAGCAAGTTTCTGAATTTTTTCTGTGTCCCAGTTTCCTTGCCTGTAAAAGTAGGGAGAAAAGAGTCCACCCCTGCAGGATTGCTCAAAGAATTAAATCAGTCACATCCATGACAACAACACCCATGTTGTTGCTGTTATGAGGTAGTGTCGAGTCTATTCCGGTTTATCACAACCACATGTGACAGAGTAGAACTGCCTCATAGGGTTTCATAAGCAGACCACCGTGGGGCCACTGGGTGGGTTTCAATCACCAACCTTTCTTTAGCAGACAAGCACTTAGCTGCTGTTCCTCCAGGTACATGGAGAATTGGGGACAGCTCCTGCTCCCTCTAATCTTGTCCCTTTCTAAAGGAGGTTCGGATTTTAAGAAAGGAATGAAAATTCATCTATTCAAGACATGCCTTCTAGTGGATTCCAACCCATAGAACCCTAGAGGGTTAACGTGCCTCCCAGTGGATTCCATCTCATAGAACCCTAGAGGGTTAATGTGTCTCCCAGTGGGTTACACCTCAGAACCCTAGAGGGTTAACGTGCCTCCCAGTGGATTCCATCTCATAGAACCCTATAGAACAAAGTAGAACCACTCCATGGGATTTCCAAGGCTGTAATCACTAGACTGCTAACACAGGCCAGCGATTCAAGCCTAGCAGCAACCGGCTCCACAGGAGAAAAGGAGATTATCTGTTTCCATAGAGACTTGAAGCTTCAGAAACCCTATACACAGGGTCGCTATGGGTCAGAACCGACTCAACGGTACTTAACAGCAACATACACAGAGTCGCTCTGCGTTGGAATTGACTCAGTGGCAGTGAGTCTGGTTTTTTTTGGCTAATCTTCACAGAAGCCAACTGCCACATCTTTCTCCAGAAGAATGGCAGTGGGATCAAACTGCCGATCTTCCTGTTTACAGCCAAGTGCTTAGCCCACTGCACCACCAGGTCTCCTACCTAACCTCTTGCCTCCTGACCTCTTACCACCATTAAATTTACATAAAACTGAGAATTTAGCTAAATAATTCAATTCTCCCATTTGGATGCATTAGTTGGTGGCCCACTACGCAGAGAACTGGGGCCTCACCCACAGGACAAACAAAGGGCAAGGAGACCCAAATGACAATAAAATTCCCGAGTGCCCCCCCAAGTGAATCAAAACGGGACAGTTATTTTTCCCAGCATATCATATAGAAGCTACACCTTTAAAAAGCAAATCAAAACAGTTATTGAGGAGTTGGTTCTAAGTTAGGGCAACTCCACGTGAACCAGAGAAGAGCATCGTCTGAATCTGAGTGGCTGATTGCTTCAGAAGTACATCACCAGGCTGTTCTTCAGAGGGCTGGACTCCAATCCCCAGCCTTTTCGTTAGCAGCCCAGTGTACTAACCATTTGCAACCACCCAGAGACTCCCCAGAAACTCATGTGGGAGCCTCTCAAAGCAACAGGAAGGGTCAGTGCTTAGCTTTTGAGCTTTGATGGTGCATTTCTTTTCCTACGAAATGAGTGCTGATACTTACGGAGAGTCAGGGAATGCTGACACATGGGGAGAAGCGCGTTATCTGGGGGAGATAAGACAGAGCATGAGAAAGTGTAGATAGAGCAGGCCCTGGACACAGCCGAGAGGAAGATGACCTCGAAGTTGGCCCTCTTGTCCTGCCTGAGACACTGACCCATGCCGCAGGACCTACGGCCACCAGCCAGGGAGATTGGTTACGGATCGGGCTGCGAACCTTAAGGTCAGCGGTTCGAAACTACCAGCCACTCCGCGGGAGAAAGATGAGGCTTTCTACTCCCGTAAGGATTTACACCCTCGGAAACCCTGTACAGGGTCGCTATGGGTCTGAACTGACTCGACGGCACTTAACAACAACAACAACAACAATCTACAGCCAGTAGTCTCCAGGTGGCACAAACGGCTAAGCACTCGACTACTGGATGAAAGATTGGTGGTTCAAACTCACCCATAGGCACCTTGAAGACAGGTCTGGTAATCTGCTTCTAAAGATTGCCCTGTGGAACACAGTTCTTGCCTGTACACAAATCGGAAGCGGCTAGACCACAACACATAACAGCGGCAATCATAGTCATTCTGAGAACAGTTTCATGAGGGAAAGGACGCCAAAGCCCCAGTCCCAATGCAGATGTCTGACCTCGCCAAGGCCAGCTTCACATCTGGGAGTTCTGAGTCCTGGGCAGCTGAGAGCTCGGGCTCATTAGGACAGGAGAATTTCATCCTTAGCATCTGTTTTCCTCTTCTGCTGGAAAGAGTCAGAGAGAGTGACAAGGATCGAAGGCAATTATCGAAGTCGTGCCTTTGAGCTGAAACTCTGGTTCTATTTCAGACCCGGAAGCCCAGGCCTCCCTCCACTCAGCAGGCGTTTGATGCCCTGTCCAAGACGTGTATCTGCTCTATGTCTCACGTTCAGTCCTTGTTCAAAGCAAGTCAGGCTTTACACTTCCCCTTTGTCCACCCACCCCACCCCCCAGCCACCCAGAACCTGGGGCTGCCTTTTGTCTTTATCCCTTGCTGTGGATAATCCTGACCAAGCAAACACTAAAATACAGTTGGGTCCCCCATCCACAGATTCAACCAGTCTCAGATCGAAAATCAATGGAAGAGTGGGGCGGTGGGGGAGGGGGAGTTATTAAGAGGTCAAAGCAATCCCTCAAAGGCTAAGAAGGAAGGTAAAAGGCTGCTGACATAGCATTAGCACTGTATTCAATATTATAAGGTATCTTGTTGTTGTTAAGTGCCATCGAGTGGGTTCCAACTCATAGCAACCCTGTATAGGGTTTCCGAGGAGCAGCTGGTGAGTTTGAACTGCTGACCTTACAGTTCAAAATGACCTTGGGGTCTAGTGCTTATCCTACAACACCCTACCAGGACTCCAACATGTAAATTGTTGTCATTGTTGTTAAGTGCCTTTGAGTCAGTTCCGTCTCATAGAGACCCTGTATAGGGTTTCTGAGGCTTTTAAATCTTTGTAAAGAGTAAGTCTCATCTTTTTCCCATGAAGCAGCGGGTGGGTTCAAACCATGGACCTTAGTAATGGTTTGCAGTTCGGCGTTTATTGTATAAAGCCAGCACACTCCTCACATGTAAATACTACCCCATTTAAATAAGGGACTTGAGCATTCCCAGATTTAGGATACTCTAAGAAGTCCTGGTGTGGTGCTGTGAGTTAATGCACTGGACTGCAAAATAAATTTGAACCACAAGGTTCAAACTCACCAGAGCTCCTCAGAAACCTTATACAGGGTCGCTATGGGTTGGAACTGACTCGAAGGCACTTAACAACAAGAGGTCCTAAAATCAATCCTTCACAGAATCCTGGTATGGCTCTATCCGATAAAACTCTGGACCGCATGGTCAGTTTGAACCAGAAGGTCGGTGATTCAAACTCACCAACTGCCCCTTGGAAACTCTATGCAGGATCACTATGAGTCAGAACCGACTCGATGGCACTTAACAACAAAGAGGTGCTGAAGCCAACCCCCATAGATATTGAGGGACAACTATACTTTTCTCTGAGTTACATTGATGAAAAAGCCAATTTCTCCCTTCTGAGAAGGAGACTAGGGGTAAGACACAAATATACAAAACCAAATGTTACAATGATAGCAGGTAAGAACAATTTCCCTAGCAAATGATTTCCTTTTCCTTTTGTGAGAAAACATAAGGAAACACAATTACAGAGCCTGGGTTTTGGCAATTCACTAGCAGTACCTGTGAAGCCTACAGTTCCTGCCTACCTCCCTTCTTGTTGTTAAGTGCCGCCACCGAATTATTATCGACCCATAGCAGCCCTGTATAGGGTTTCCAATGAGCAGCTGGTGAGCTTGAACCGCCAATCTTGCAGTTCAAACCAACTTTGCAGTCTGGTGCATTAACCTGCAGCGCCATACCAGGACTCCCTGAGATGTATTAGACAAATCAATAAAAGTTTCAGCAGCTCAGATGCCAGCTTCCTTGGCAAGGAGACAAGTCTCAGTAAGATTCATCAAAGGGAACTGAGGCCCTGACTCTCATCCTGATGCCAACCATTGACCCCAACATTCGAGGACAAGCTCTGAGGCCATTCCTTTTCCATTCTCTCCTGTCCTGAGTCTTTTTCTTGAAGACCCCCTTGAACAGTTCAACTGTGCACCCATAGGGCCCACCATGAGTTGAAACCGACTTGGCCGTTTACAACCACGACAGCAAGTTTTCATAAGCCTGTATTGTTCACTCGGCTTTTTGCTTCATATGTGATTTGGAAAAGTTGTCTAACTTCAGAGTGCAACTCTTCACAATTCACACCAGCTCTTTGAACGGGGTCCTTGAACTGAGTCCATTCCAATTGACTGGGGGAGGGGGTGCGTGCTCAAGCTGATAGTCTAAAATAGTCTAACACCCGCTTTATTAACAGTAGGGCTAATTTCTTTTGAAGGGAGTTTAAAGCTGCCCGCCAGAAGTTAGATTTTGGGTTAATTGGTCTGTTTGCCACTGTTTGTCAAAGCTGTCTTTAAAACACATCTTCAAAGACCTCTCTGATACAGGCTCCTTGCTTGTCTGAAATGCCTCACATATCTTTATCAATGCCAAAAATGTAGCCAGGGGAAGGGCTTTCCACTTAATTATTTCTGAAAACCAAAAAGAGGATTCCATGTGTAGACAGATAATGAGAACTGACAGTGAAATTAAAAGGCATGTTCAGACAAGGAAAGCCAGAATGCTAAACTTCCCACTTGAGTGCATGGAAGGGAATTGCGACCCAACCCACCACTTCCAGGCAGCGGACAGAGACTTCATTTCTTTGCCTCTTGGAGTTGATTCCATCTTCCAACTTTGACTGACTGGGGCTCTTGGGTTGCTTAGCAACCCACAGACCAATAGAATTCTGTTTTAAAATGCCAACATCTGCTCTGCATTCCAACTCTGATTTTTAATTAAAAAACTTATGTTGGTAGACAAGGAAGGATATGTATCTTTCAAGGAGAAAACTGAATGGTATTTTCTGATACTGTTCTCCCCCACCCCAAGCAATCATGGGTTCTATTGTCACTTCCCACAACTGCCTATCTGTACTGGTATTTCCAGTTTCTTCCCTTTTTGCGGGGAGGGGAGGAGGCGTGTTTGCTGGGAGGGAGCTAGACATGAGTAGAAACGTAGAAAGGAGGAAAAATACACATTTCTTCAGGTGGTCAGAAAGAAAGCATATATTCCATTTGAAACACATTTAGGAACACTTCAGAACAGAAGAGAAAAAGAAAAAACAATAATGATTGTGGATCCAAATTTCTACTTAAGTCAGATAAGAAGCCGGATGTCTCTCTTGACAACCATCCCAGGATGAGGTACTCAGTCTACACTAAGACATTATTTGCTACATCTGGAGAACCCAAGATTACTTCTTTCCCCAGAAAATAACTGAACTGAAACCCCAAAATGAAATCAGAGAAAACAACTAGCGAAAAAACTCAGACACCCAGCATCTAGTAGGCGGTTCACTTCATGAACTCTTCAAGAGAAATCGCACTTAGAAGATCTCAGGCTCCACTCCTTCCAACCCCGACTGACCTGGAAACTGTTTTTGCCTGGCACAACGGGACAATTGCAACTTCCAGTTCTTACCACTGTTTAAGCTCCCAAGTACCAATATATTTGCATGTTGTTTGGGTAAGAATGCAATCGAAACCCCCGCTGGGAAATCAGATTTGGAAAGAATGAGGGCAAGTCCAGAACAACACCTTTCTTTGAAAAAATCCAAATGGCATTGCAAACTGATGCTATCGTTCAACTGGCCTACGCTTGAGGGAATACATTAGCCTTCGCTCCTTCCAGCCTGCAGAGGTCAAATTACCTGCTGGAAAGCAAAGGAAACGCTAAATCATTGGAAGCAAGAAAAAACAGCCAAGAGAATTTGAGCAAGGGTAGGGGAGAGACATCAAAACCCGCTGGTGTTGGGCCATTTCTCAGGGTGACCCCACATGTTACAGAGCAGAATATGGGGTTCTTTAGACTGCAATCTTTACAGAAGCTTATCAGCCAGACCTTTCTTCCTGGATGCCTCTGGATGGGTTGTAACAATCCACCTTTTGGTTAGTGGTGTTGGTGGTGATTGTAGGTCGAAGAGTCAGTTCCAACTCATAACAACCCAGTATAGGGTTTCTGAGGTTGTAAATCTTTATGGGAGGAGAAGTCCCATCTTTCTCACTCAGAGTGACTAGTAGATTTGAACTGCTGACCTTGTGATTAGCAGCCTTACTCGTAACTCACTACACAACCACAGCTCATTTTGCTGTTAGCCGGTGAGTGCTTAACCCTCTGCACCACCTAGGGATTTCGCTATTTGGACTTGCTGTTGTTGTCGGTTGTCAATGTTGTCGGAGTCCATTCTGACTCATAGTGACCCCACGTGTGGCAGAGTACAGCTGCGCTCCATATGGTTTCCCAGGTTGTGACCTTCAGAAACGGATCACCAGGTCTTGCTTCTGACGTACCTATGCGTGGGTTCAAACTGCCAACCTCTGGGAGAATAGTCTAGTGTGCAGCCTCCCTGATTCCTTCTGGTCTGTTTGGGGTATGTCCCTTCTGGACAACTTCTGTTCTGGCAGAAAAAGTGCTCGGTGCTTTGCTCAAACAAAAACTCACAAACACATCCCCTCTCCTCTCAACACAACACCCCCGACTAATTGTGAGGTTTGGGCCATCCCTTCTTGGCCACAGTGTGAGGTCCGATTACAGTTACCTTCACTTGCATAACTACAAATGTTAACATCACTGCTTCACTGATAACGCTCCGCTTTACAAACACAATGCAAGATTGTATGTACACTTGCCCTCGGACCAGAAGGGCTGGTCTAAAAGGGAAAAAAATAAATAAATACATAAAGGGAGAAGGGATAAAGCGACAACGGGAAGAAGGGGGCTGGGACCCAGAGGGCCAGTTCTGCTGAATGAGCCTTTCAGAAAGAATTATGGGATAGGTTTTGTGTGTGTGCTTTTTTACAACGCGGTTGCCAAAGCTAAGAATTGAAAAGTATTCCATGGGCATCATGTCAGAAACACAATGATTTATTTTGCTGGTTCATTTTCAAAACAAGAGCTTTCTCCTTATTCCCTGAAATGTGTTTTTGGGCTTGAATCGTCAAAATCGTGGGGAACAGAAGTTATGCAGAGCATGGGGACTGATTCAAGATAAACACGGGTTAGATTATAAATATTACAATGGCAGATCATGGGCCTCTTAAGAGTCTCGTCTGTTTGCCCGTCGCAGACTCCATCCAGAATGCAGTACGGGTGTAGGGGCCCCTCAGGCCTGCCCTCCCCAGCATAGAAGCCAAAGTTCAGTAAGCTTTCCCTGCAGTCACCATCATGGGCAGAGTCTATGGCCTGCTTGTACAGCCACTCTAACCTCACTGCTGTCAAGCCACTCCAACCCCATATGTGTCAGAGTACAGCTGCTTCCTAGGGCTTCCAATCGCTGCTTTTTCAGGCACAGATCACCAGAAGTTTCTCCATCCGACCTCTAGGTGCACTCAAACCGCCATCGTTTCAGTTAGCAGCCTCTGAGCTAGAGCCTTCATACAGGTCACAGGTTGGACTCTCAGTCCTCAACACCAGGAGTTTTAATCCGGCTTCAATCTCACAAGGCTGAAATCTCCTCCCAGACAATGTTGGGTGGGGCTCCCATTCTTTCTCCAGGATTGCACCCTGGTTCCCAGAGGTCCACCTAGGACTGGGTACGGGAGGTAGGCTGGTGCTGTCCAGTTCTCAGGGGCTACCTCTCCATCTCTGGTAGTGTAGTGGTTACGAATCGGGCTGCGAACCTTAAGGCTCCGCGGGAGAAATATGAGGCGTTCTGCTCCCGTAAAGATTTACAGCCTCAGAAAACCTGTACAGGGTCGCTATGGGTCGGAATCAACTCGACAGCACTTAACAACAACAACAACAACAACCTCTCCGTCCAGTCGTCTTCCACCCCTCGGGGGCAGCTTCCAAGCCCCTGGGACTGGAGTGGGCTTCTTTAAAGGGATGTTGACAAATATCCTAAATCCATCCTCTCTCACATGGGCTCTTTCCAGAGTCGTGTGCTAATTTTTTTAAAAAAACTATGTATATATATATATTTTTTTATTGAGATATAATTCACATCCTATAAAATTCACCATTTGAAAGTATACAATTCAGAATCTTCAGAAAACTTTACAACCATCCCCACTAACACCAGGACACGTTCATTTGAAATTCGTTCTTTTCTAAAGAAGTTTCAAAACACAAACCAAAACCAAATCCACGGCCATCAAGCCAAGTCTGACTCTAATCCACCGACAGGCTAGAGTAGACCTATATTTGAGGGTTTCCAAGGCTGAGATCTTTACAGAAGCCGACTCTCTCCCATGGAGTGGATGGTGGTGGGTTTGGACTGTTGACCTTTAGGTCCGCCTCTGAGCGCTTTAAGCACTGTGACTATAGGCCTCCTTTCCTACAAGTTTCAAGTCCGTAAAAAAACAGAACCTGCTCTGGATTCCTGGACATCCCACAAAGTTGCCTCAGATCTACCTCCTGAAGCAGCCACACAGCCCCAATCAGCTCCCCTAGTGAGGAAGTCAGACCCCTTAAAGCTGTCTGGTTTCTGGTTCTTCCATCCCTCCCCTGAGGGCTTTGTTGGGGACCCTGGGAGGCCCCTTCTGGAATATCCCAGAGGGCCTAATCTTCCTTCCATCCCTAGAGTCTTTCTCAGGGCAGGGCAGCCTATCTCTTTATCTAGTCGTTTTAAACTCAAAAGGTAAGAATTTGACTCTTGTCCTTTGAACATCCCTTCCCTGAGGCTCATTGTCTGTGACAATCACATAGAGTTACTCCGTGCTAGAATTCCCGCCTCTGTGACCCCGGTTCTGTTCCCACCAAGCACCTCGTGAGCTGCCATCACATGTCTGTCAGTGGGGGCTTGTGTCTGGCTGTGAATCTGAAGAGGTCTCACTGGAGCTTCCAGGCTAAGATGAACAGGAAGAAAGGCCTGGTGATCTATTCCTAAAAGTCCGTCAATGAATGGCCTGTGCAGCACAAAGGTCCAGTCAACCACCGATCCAGGGGACAAAGCAGGACTGGGTAGCATGTTGTTCTGTTGTGCATAGGGTCGCCACAAGTCTGGAGCACTTCCAGGTCAACTCGCAACAACAGCTCTTTACCAAAACCCCGGCTGGGTCCCTCCTTCCACTTACTGAAACATACCTGGCTGCTCAGATAGAGCTCAGGAGGCCTCATTAGTTACCTTAGACAAACAAACGGACATCCAGGACCCCCGCCCCTTGTCACACATAATCCAACAAGATAGTAGAGCTGGGCGCTGTGACAGCATGGAGGGCTCTGTTTAGGGAGTCAGTTAACTGTGGGCTATTTGCTCTCTGTGAGATGGTTTAACAATAAACCAAACACAGCTGCCATCTTTGTTGTTGTTAAGTGCCCTTGAGTTGGTCCCAACTGTATAGAGTTTCCGAGGAGCAGCTGGTGAGCTTGAACCACTGACCTTGCAGTTTAATCAAGCCTTGCAGTCCAGCACATTAACCCGCATCTAGCTGATTCTAGCTCATGTTGATACCGTGTGTATCAAAACAGAACTGTGCTCCACTGAATTTTCAACGATGGGCAGTCTCCAGACTTTTGTTCCAGGGCACCTCTGGGTAAACTTGAACCTCCAACCTTTCAGTTATCAGTTCTTGTAGTTGTTGTTGTGAAGTGCCATGGAGTCAGTTCCAACTTATAGCGACCCTGTATAGGGTTTCTGAAGAGCAGCTGATGGGTTTGAACCAGCAGCCTTGTGGCTCACAGTCCAGTGCTGATCGTACAGCATCACACCAGAGCACATTAAGCATTTGTATCATCCAGGGACTCCAAACCTTAGTTAGTTTCAAACCCCAAAACGAACCAATTGCAGACTGTTGTTGGTAAGTGCTGTCCAGTCAGTTCTGACTCATAGGGACCCTGTGTAGAGTTTTCTAGGAACAGCTGGTGGTTTGAACTGCTGACTTTGCAGTTAACAGCCCAGTGCTTGTCCTACAGAGCCACACCAGGACTCTTAGTTTATTTCAACTCACAGTAGTCCCATAGGGTTTCCAGAGCTGTACATCTTGACAGAAGCACACTGCCTCATCTTTCTCTCTTGGGGGGCAGGGGGGTCACTGATGCGTTCCAACCACCAACCTGTTCATTAGTTACCAAGCACTTCATCCACTGCTTCACCAGGGTTCCTTTCATACCCACTGTTGCTGTTCCTGTTAAGTGCTGTTGAGTCAGTTCCAATTCATAACAACCCTGTATAGGGTTTCTGAGTTTGTAACTCTCTGCAGAACAGAAAGCCTCATTTTTCTTTCTAAGAGAAGCTGGTGGTCTCGAACCAGCAATATCATCATAGTTCGCAGTCCAGTGTTTATCCCACCAAGGCACTGTGCTCCCTTCACACCCATTGCTGTTGTTGTTAAGTGCTGTTGAGTGCGTTGCAACCTTGTATAGGGTTTCTGAAGAGTGGTTGGTGGATTTGAACCTCTGACCCTGCAATTCACCGTCTAGTACTTATCCTATCATGCCACACCAGGATTCCTCACACCATTAGAATTTTAAAAATGGAAAATATCAAGTGTTGGCCAGGATGTGGATAAATGCGTTGCTCTAAACCAAACCTATTACCATGAAGTCCATCTGACCCCGTGGGACAGTGTAGAACTGGCCCTGGGCTTTCCAAGGCTGTAAGCAGTTACAGAAGCCGACTGTCTCCACTTAATGTCATGCAGTGGCTGGTGCGTTCAAAGCTCTGCCCTTTCAGTTAGCTTAACCACTGTGCCACCAGTCCTCTCTACATTGCTGTTGTTGTTGTTGTTAAGTGTTATCCAGTCAGTTCCTACTCAATAGCATCCCTGAATAGGGCTTCTAAGTAAAGGAGCAGCTGGTGGATTTGAACCTCTGACCTTGTGGTTAGCAGTCCAGTGTTTATCCTAGAACACTACACAAGGAGTCCATTGCTAGTTACATATAAACTGGGACAGCCACTGTGGAAAAGAGATTGGTGGCTTCTCAAATCATTTAGCCCAGGATGACCATTGGCCCCCAATAATCCCACTTTTAGGCATGTTGTTGTTGTTGTTAAGTGCCTTTGAGTTGGTTCTGACTCATGGCAACCTTGTATGGGGTTTTCAAGGAAGGACTGGTGAGTTTGAACTGGCAACCTTGTGGTTCAAACCAACCGTGCACTCCTGTGCTTCCCTACAGTGACACATCAGGGCTCCTCTTTTAGGTGGTGGTGGTGGTGTGCTGTGGAGTCAGTTCTGACTCATAGCCACCCTGCATTGGGTTTTCTGAGGCTGTAAATGTTTACAGGAGCAGAAAACCTCATCCTTCTTTCATGGAACTGCTGGTAGTTTCAAACTGCTGACCTTGAGATCAGCAGCCCGATTCATAACCGCTACACCACCAGAACTCCTTTCTTTTAGGTATAGTCCCAAAGAATTGGAAATGGGTGTTCAAACAAAAACTTGTATATAAAGCTTCAGAGCAGCAACATTCATAATTACACAAAAAGTGGAAGCAACCCAAATGCCCACCAATTGATGAATAGATAAGCAGAATTCAGTCAAAAGAGATGAAGTACTGATACAGACTACAGCAGGGAGGAACCTGGAAAACAACAGGTTCTGTGAAAGAAGCCGGACACAGAAAGGCACTCCGCTGGTAACTGAGAGGTCTGTGCTTTCAGCCTACCAGGCGCTCTACAGGAAGAGGTGAGGCAATCTGTCTCCATGAAGAGTCACAGATTCTGAGACCCTGAGGAGCAGTTCAACTCGGTCCCATAGGATTGCTGTGGTTGTGTGCCGTTGAGTTGGTTCCAACCCACAGTGACCCTGTACAGCGGTTCTGTGGCTGTAAAGCTTTACGGGAGCAGAAAGCCTCATCTTTCTCCTGCAGAACAGCTGGTAGTTTCGAATTGCTGACCGTGAGGTTCGCAGCCCAATTCGTAACCACTACACTACCAGAGCTCCTTGCCCCATAGGGTTACAACAGTTCAAATCAACTAGCCGTCAGTACATCTTTATCGTATGAATTCATTTATATTAAATTTCCATAACAGACAAATCCATAGATTGCGGAGGCTACAGTGGGAATGACAGGACAGACTGCTTAATGGGGCATGGTTTTCCTTTGGGGGGATGAAAATGATCCAAAAATAGCTTGTGTTGATAGTGGCACAACATTGTGAATGTATTGAAAACCACTGAAGTGTATACTTGAAAACGGTTACAAGTGTGAATTGCATGCTGGGTAAATTTTATTTAAATTGGGGGGAAAAAAATGAGAACGTTCTTTATATACCAATGAAGTATGGTCACTAAGACATACTATTAAGTCAAAAAAGCCAGGTGACCACTTGAGGACAGTGGGTAAGCCTACTGCCATCGGAGTTCGTCTCTCATGCATTTGTTGACCAACTTTTGATATAACTGACTTTGGAATGCAGCTGACCATCCACAGGCTGGGGGACAGAAGCAAGACAGGGTGTCACAGTTGGGGGTCATGGACCCCTGACCTTATTCATTTACCAGCGGTACAAAATCAGTTAGGCTCCTACCTGGTTGAGTGTGACCTGGTTTCTCCCTGTCCCAACCAGTCGACCAGGGGGCACCCAGGCAGCCTGCCCAGCAAAAAGCTCATTCTGTCCAAAGCTAGGCCTTCAGCCCTGGGACAGCTCGTCTGACCCACTGTGGTTTCTCCAGCTCAGAGGAGAGAGAGAAAACGAGTTGAGTTCCTCCAACCTGAGCCACCATTCACTCCATGTGTGAGCATGTCTGCATGTCCAGTGTCCTCTCTGTGTTAAAAGTCAGCATTCTTCATATAACATGACCCATCAGTGCAAGCCAACTACTGCATCTGGTACTCCACTGAAAAAAAAAAAAAAAAAAAAGGCGATCCATTCCAACACTGAAGGGAAAACTGGCTGAAAAGAACTTTCGAAGAGATAGAGCTATATTGTTTCATGGGTGGTTTCAGGGATCGTCAAGAGTAATTTTGACCATATGTGATTCTGGTTTCATGTGTGGGCTTTAGAATCTTACCCCAGAATTAGAAGAGATATCACTGGGGTATGGGTTAGTTGTATACACGTTACCCAAACAAACAAATAAACAACAACAGCAACAAAAAACCCATTGTGATTTTCTATAGGGTGTCGGAGACTCTAAATCTTTATGGGAGCAAGCAGTCTTCTCTTTCTCCCTTGGATGGAAAACCGGTTGAGTCCAGCTCATGGGGACCCCATGAAGATCAGACTAGAACTGTGCTCCGTAGGACTTTCAATGGCTGATTTGTCAGAGTAGACAACCAAACCTTTCTTCCAAACACCTCTAGGTGGACTTGAACCTCCAGCCTTTGTGTTAACTGCCAAGTACATCAATCATTGGCACCATGCAGGGACTAGCAGCCCAAATTCTACCTACTTTACCTCTCTGCCTTCCAACCCACTCTGCTGACCCCAGCTCACCTGCTTTTACTTCTATTTATATGCAGTTTAATCCCTTCCTGGTGTGGCACTGCGGGTTAATGTGAGGAACTGCAAGGTCAGGCTGACGGTTCAGCTGCTCCTCGGAAACCCTTATACAGTGTCGCTATGAGTCGGAACTGACTGGGTGGCACTTAACAACAACAACTACTCAGGCAGCAAGGAGCCCTGGTAGCGTAGTGGATTATGAGCTGGATTACTAACCACAAGATCAGGGGTTCAAATCTACCAGCCGCTCCACAGGAGAAAGATGGGGCTTTCTGTGAAGATTTACAGCCTCGGAAATTCTATACATACTCACTATGAGTCAGACCAACTCGAAGCACTTAATAACAACAACTCAGGCAGCTTCCTATAAGAATCACTTGGGAACTTTGTTCAACTCAAGATTAATTCAGTATTCAGTCTATCTTGGGTGGAAATGCAAAATCTCATCAGGGACTGAACTGGAATGAACCACTTCAAAGACCTACTGCAAAGACCCACTTGGGGAGGTTTTAAGACTACACCTACCCAGAAGTATATTACCTTTGTGCACAAGCTGACCTGTGGGGTCCCTGAAACTGAGGCTCACTTTCTTCAGGGGGATTCCTCACCATTCCACTCACATCTCTGGTCCCTTCCTAACCCCATGCTAGTCCACATGCCACGGGCTTCCAAGATGATCTGCAGCTCTAATTTTTCTGTCACTGATTTCGTGCTGGAGTTTCTAACCACCCAATATAGATTGTGGGCTTTCATTTCTTTTTCCGTCCTTGGAATCCAAAACATCTCCCAATTTACTGCCATCTGCTACCTTAATTAATAGGCTGTTTACCTTCCCTGTAAGACCTCGCCTCAAGTCTCTTGAACTCCATCCCTAACTTTGTACACATTGCATGCAGGCTCTCATTAGTCTTGGTTCATAATCCAACTTTCAATCTATTTGACAGCTCTCATCTCCAAGCCAATTTGAATTACATTTTTGCTCGTAAGATTTCATACGACACAAATATTCAAGCCTGGAACAAATTACATCTACTCCATTCCCTCTGCCCACTCCTTTTATAATTGAAGGGAACTAAAAACAAGGAAAGGAAGGAAGAAAAAGAAGATCAGTCTGGTTTGTTTGATAGAAATTCACTGATTCTTTCTGTTTCCATGTCTCCAGTTTACAACACTTTCTCCTAGGATCTTCTCTACCATGGTGGGTACCTCCCTCCAGCCACCCTCATTGTCATTGTTGCTGTTGTTAAGTGCAGGTGAGTCAATTCTGACCCACAGTGACCCTGTATAGGGTTTTCGTGGAGCAGCTGGTGAGTTTGAACCGCCAACTTGCAGTTCAAACCGATCTTGCAGTCCAGCGCATTAACCCACAGCGCTACACCAGGACTCCAACCACCCTCATTAGGAAACTCGTATTGTACAAAATGCAATTGTGTCCAAATGTATAACCGAATACATAAAGTGAATGGTTTTATAACCCAAAACTACCAACATTATCCATCTACAGTAAGAAATGACTAGTTTGTTTAGAATAGAAAATAACCCATTACTGGGATTTTTGTTGTGACGTGAAATAGTCATTGTTGCAAGTGTTCACTAAACTGCAGGTATCTGAATTTTCCTAATGTTTTGTTGTTGTTAAGTGCTGTTGAGTCAGTTCCGGATCATAGTGACCCTGTACAGGATTTCCAAGGAACAGCTGGTGGGTTTGAACTGCCAACCTTGCAGTTCGCAGTCCAGTACTAGTTCTACAGTGTCATACCAGGAACTTTTATAATTGATATAGCGTAAAGAAGTGAAGTGGGAAGAAGGAAAATTTTGCATTTCTTATGTTCCTACTGTGTTGTTGCTAGGTGTCATGGAGTCGGCACCAACGCTTAGCGACCCTGTGCACATGGAACAAAACACTGCCCAGTCCTGTGCCAACCTCACAATTGCTGTTGCTCATTGCTGCTGCCGCTGTGCTAGTCCATCTCTTTGGGGG
>NW_006408521.1:51578367-51586461 GCF_000296735.1 Chrysochloris asiatica
CTACCAGAGCTCCACTTTACTAAACATTATTATTCCCCTTTACTTCTGCGTGGACTGGTCCCTCCTGGTAATATGTCCGAAGTATACCAAGGGTGCTATTGTTGTTAAGTTCCGTTGAGTCGATTCCGACCCATAGCAATCCTGTATAGGGTTTCTGAGGAGTAGCTGGTGTGTACCAAGTCCTAAATTAGGAATTGACTCCATAGATTCTACGTCAGTTAGTTTTAAAACTCTACTTTCCAAGTTTTAAATCTGGCTTCATCAACACCAAGAGTTCCTGGGTGATGCAAATGGTTAACTCATTCAGCAGCTAACTGAAAGGTTGGAGGTTCAAATCCACCCAGAGGCACATCAGAAAGAAGGCCTGTCAATGTTGTGAAAAATCAACCCTAACACAGCATGATTCTACTCTGACACACGTGGGGTTACCATGAGTCGGAACTGACTTAATAGCCCCTGGTTTTGGGTGATTTGTAAGAAAATCTCTGATTCTGAGAAAAACGTTCCATGCCAATTTGATCCAATGGAAAGTTTTCCTTTGAAAATGAAGTATCTGTTCTGAGAACCAGGACACCCAGCAGATAGTAAAACTCTCTAAGGCTCCAGAGTCCAGATGAGACAGGAGACAAGGGAGCGAGAATTCTGGAATCGTTCCTCTATGTGTTTAAATTAGGTATGAGGAGTTATTTCGGGGCATTTTGTCCTGCTCTGTGTTTTTGTGGGAGATTTATGTCTTCAGGGAAATGTAATGGCACCCTCTAGATCAAAGACTTGAGAAGAGACGCCCATAAAAGAAGACTTCAGACACAGGGAAGAGATGGCAGGCATGCTTCTACAATGAAAGAATGCAGTCGGTTCTCTGAGAAGAAGAAAGGAGCCACCGACTCCGTGTAAGCCCAGCACTGAGTTCTAATGAACTTCAAGTCCACTGATCCATGCGATCCCATGTGAGCAGAGGAGGACTGTGCTTCTTGGGGGGATCAGAGCTATGACTTTTCAGAAGCAGATTGCTAAGCTTGTCTTCCAAGGGGTCTCTGGGTGGATTCGAACCTCCAACCTTTTGATTAGCTGTGGAGTGCTTAGCTGGCAGCACCGCCCAGGAACTCCCTTAGTTGTAATGGAGGGGGTTTACAAGGTGAGGAGGAAGTGCAAAGACTATGGGGCTGCCATCACTTGGAATCAGATTGATGGTAGTGTGTTTGGTTTGGTTTTTTATTGTATAGGAATCCGAGTGATGCAGTGGTTAAAGCACTCTTATCACAATCCAAACGTTCCTAGGTTCCAACTCTCCAGCCACTCTGCAGGAGAAAGATGCGGCAGTCTGTGTCCATGAAGACTGACCACCTTGGAAACCCTATGGGGCAGATCTTCACTGAGCTGTACGGTCACTATGATTTGGAATCAGCCACAGCAGTGGGTTTGGATTTGGTTCTACTGTATGGTTGTGAGTCTGGTTGACCTCAGTGGATGTCGCGGGTTAGGATATCCATTCTGGAATTGGAGCCAGGGAATTTACCATCACAACAAGACAAAGCACAGTGAATCTGGGAGCAGACGTGAATCAGAATTGGATCCGAGAGCCAAGCACAGAGAGCTAAGATTTGAAGCAAGACAGTAGGAAGAGTGCATGCTTTAAATAAACGTCAGCTTTTCATCTTCTTTTAATAGTTAACCTTGCCCCTAACTCAAGAATCCACGATAGTCCATTGTGCACCTGAAGAAAACCTTCAAAACCCTAATTACTCATAATCTTCGTTTCAGCAATCCTCCCAGTCAAGCTGGCTGACGCTCATTCCTTTCAGCTCCCAGATGCTCCGAATCAACATGTATCTTATCTCTGGCAGGAGACTCGGGTTTGGTTTTGCTTTCTTATGATTTTAAACCATAGCTTGGAAATGTCTCCATCTTATCTAAGACATGGTGTCGTTTGCCTGTCCAAATATCCACATCCCAGTGGCCCCTCTCCTAGCCTCTGACACAGCTGGCTAGTCCCACCCTGCCAGGCTCCTGCTGAGATAAAAATACG
Organism: Chrysochloris asiatica; assembly: GCF_000296735.1. Lineage (NCBI taxonomy): Eukaryota > Metazoa > Chordata > Mammalia > Afrosoricida > Chrysochloridae > Chrysochloris > Chrysochloris asiatica. The sequence goes on from NW_006408521.1 coordinate 51,580,394, forward strand.
CCTCATTTAGGTCAATGATTAAATAGAAAGTTATAATATTACCAATTAAGTCTGAACAAAGGGAAAACCACCAACATCCCCCACTGAAAAAACCCACATTCTTTGAGAGGGTCCCTGCCCTGCCCATCCTCAGGAACTGCACGTCCCCCACCCCATCTGGAATGAGGAAAGTCTTAGGAAAGCGCTTGAGAAAACCTGCCCACCCCCCATACCTTGTTGCTTAGGTCTCCGTTTTCACTCCCAGAACAACTGCTTATTGTCCCTAAGCACTTTTTATCTGGGAGTCTGTGCTCTATGGGCAGTGGAAGAGAACTTTCAGAGTGCAGGGCAGCCCTGAAGGAGATCGAGGAGATGCATGCTGGAAAAGCAAGTCAGGGACCATGTGACGAGACATGGACTATACTGTGTGTAGCTCAGGTGTGCTGAAGACAGGTAACACCTCAGAAGACTCAAATAGCTCTTCAGGTAAGGCCATGTTGTACCACAGGACCACGGTGAAGAGGGGGATATCCATGATGCAACAAGTGAGGTACTTGGGGTGCAAAACATAAGAAGGCCCTCGCTCTCAGGGGCCCCAGCCTGAAAGGGAATGTCTCCTTAAAACGCATGTCCCAGGCGCCTCTCTTGCCTCTCCCAAGTCCTGACTCTGTGGTCTGAAGGTTCCTCAAGGCACTAAAAGGCTCGGCTCCCCCAGCTTGGCTTCAACTCTGACTTAGTGGAGGAGAGCAAGATGCAAGTTGAAGCTTGTCCACCTGAGTTTGCACAACTCCGTCTGACACGTCTTCCGGCCCATCCCGCCAGCTCCAGACACTTTCCTGTGGACAGGCACGCTGAAGGCAAGCAGCCAGTCAGTCCCAAGTGGCCTGAAGAGCAATGGGGCTTCCTCCCAGACATCACGGGGTACTTCCCCCAGCCTTAGAGAGTAGCTTCATTGTGTGTTAGTGGGTCTATTATCCCCTGATGATGGGCTGATAGCTGTCAAGTAATTAAACAACGCCAGAAGTCTTTCAAACAATCCTCTAATTACTAGTCTCACCACTGGAATTACACCCTCCAAATCCCAGCTTTTGCTACTGTAGACTTTGGGGAACTAAAGAAGGTGAGAGAAAGATCCCAAGGAAACGCTTTGTCTGGGACCATCACATCTGCTTAGTGGGCCCACTGTCCCAGGCTGGCAGCACAGACAGGACTAGGATTGTAGGGTTTCCATTGGACCCTCCTAGCCCAGAAACCACTAAAGACCCTCTGGCTGAGGCCCAGTTTGGCAGTGGTGTTGTTTGATGCCAATTTGCTAGAGATATTTATAGATGTCTTTTTGCCCCTGAAAATCATGGCGGTGAGTCATTCAGTTCATAGGTCGCCATAAAGCTGAGTTAGCAAATTCTCAGGACGTCTGCTCCGAGCATGAAGTCCCCTGTGTCCCCTGCATAATGTGGATAGGGCATGTGAGGGGCGGCGCACAGGGTGTCTTAGGTCTCGTGTGCTGCTGTAACAGAGTAACACAGGGGATGCGTTAACACACAGCGAGGGATTTCTCACAGTTCACAGGCTCTGGGAGAAGGCTTCCCCTCTGTTGGCTCTGGGAAGGTTCTTGCTCGTCAGTGATCTTCATGTAGCATATCACCTGTCTTCTTCCATCTCTGCTTGCTTGTCCTAATCTGCTCTTTTTCTATCTGAAAGGTGATTGGCTTAACACACAGCCTACACTGACACTGTCTCCTAACACAACAAGAAAACCCATTCTCAAATGGGATTAAAACCACAGGGGTAGGATTTACAATGCATCTTTTTTGAGGGACTCAATTGAATAAGGAAGACCGTAGAAAAATTGATGCTTTTAAGTTATGGTGTTGGAGGAGAATATTGAAAGTGCCATAGGCTTCCAAAAGAACCAATAGATCTGTTTTAGAAGAAATGCAACCAGAGTGCTCCTTGGAGGCCAGGATGGCCAAACTTCATCTCTCATACATCGGACGTATTATCAGGAGGGACCAGTCGCTGGAGAAGGATATCATGTTTGGTAAGGTGGAGGGTCAGAGAAAAAGAGGAAGACTTCTAGCAATATGGATTCGCAAAATGGCAGCATCAATGGGCTCAAGTGTGGCAACAATTGTGAGGTTGGCCCAGGATCGGGCAGTCTTTTGTTCTTTTGTGCACAGAGTCACTATGAGTTGGTACTGACTCGATAGCACCTAACAACAACAATTGAATCCACAGTACAGAGTCACAAAGCAGCCGCTCTCCAGGGTTCTAGCGGCAGAGCCAAGCTCAAGGGTTGCTCTTTCCTGGCAGAAAAAGGACATCTGCAGAGTCCTCGTGTGTCCTCTTAGGAGTCCTGGTGTAGTGCTGGAGGATAAGCATTGGACTGCCTACAACAAGGTCAGTGGTTCAAACCCACCAATCACTCCCAGGAAACCCTATACAGGGTCACTGTGAGTCGGAACCAACTTCCCAGGACTTAACAACAATAAAAATATTCTCTTATAACCATCAAGAAGGAAGAGCACAAGTGGAGCATGAGATCCTTCCTAAATAAGTGACGGTGGCAGAGGCAATGACATGGAGAGACAGAGCAGCTGTGGGCCCTAGGTCTGAGGACTGAGAAAGGCTGTGTGCTGGCTTGCAAAATGTGCCCTTTGGACATTTAAATGAATATGTATTTTTTGTGTATTGGGCAGCGAACCTTAAGGTCAGCTGTTGGAAACTACCAGCTGCTCCGCAGAAGAAAGATGAGGCTTTCTGCTCCCGTAAAGATTTACAGCCTCGGAAACCCTGTTCAGGGTCGCTATGAGCCGGAACAGATTCCATGGCACATAACAACAACAACAATGTGTACATCAACTGCTTTTGCTTTGTTGATCTATGAAAAATAAGATGTAAAAGGGAAACCTCAGAGGGGAAGCAGAGTAACTGTTGACACAGGGAGAGGGTGGTAATCCTTGAGATGAAACAAAGCATATGATTGGTTAAAAGTAAAGCTGATGATGTAGTCTATTAATCTTCACTCAATTCACAATAAAAACGATTTTTTAAAAAATCCAATATGAATCCCAATATATAAAAACAAATAAAATATAAATTTACTTCGTAAGTCAAAAAATAAGTGGTCTTTTACCATTTTTGTATGTTACCCAACAACGAATGCACCTACGTAAGACCCAGACTGTGCTGAAGATGGCAAGCCAGAAATGCCAGGGACCAGTGAAAGGATCGAGATGGAGCTTATCGACAACTTAAAGCAGTTTTCAAAGTGGTTCAGGCACCCTTAGGATTCCTCAAGGCCCGTTCAAGGGTTCGTGAGGTCAAACTATTTCCATCACGATTCTAAAAAGTGATTTGTCTTTTCACACTCCAGAAACTACATGAAATGTGGTATCTATTGTATAGGGTTGGATGCCGAAGCCAATAGATTTCAGCTGTATTCTACATGATGTTGTTGTCGTTGTAAAGTGCCATCCAATGGATTCCGATTCATAACGACCCTGTATAGGGTTTCTGAGGAGCGGCTGGTGAATTTGAACTGCCGACCTTGCAGTTCAGTGCATTTATTCCACAACGCGATACCTGGACTCCTATATTGCTGTTGTTGTTAAGTGCCCTTGCATCAATTCTGACCTATAGCAACCCTGTATAGGGTTTCCAAGGATCAGTTGGTGAGCTTGAACCACAGATCTTGAAGTTCAAATGACTTTGCAGTCTGACGCATTAGCCCACAACTCCACACCAGGACTCCTATATAGCCAGACATTAAATAAACCTCACTGGTTTAGAAAAACAGGTGCAACTATACACTAACAGAGGCTCAAGCCGGCTTCAGAAGAGGGTGTGGAAGGAGGGATATCATTGCAGACATGAGCTCAATCTTGACTGAAAGCAGAGAATACCAGAAAGATGTTTATTTGTGCTCTATTATCTACACAAAGGTGTTCGATTGTGTAGATCATGACAAGCTACAGACAACATTGCGAAGTATGAGCATTCCGGAACACTTAGTTGTGCTCATGAGGAACCTGTACATAGACCAAGAGGCAGTTGTTCAAACAGAACAAGCAAACACTGAATGGTTTAAATCAGGAAATTGTACACCAGAGTTGTATTCTTTCACCATACTTATTCCATCTGCGTGCTGAGCACATAATCTGAGAAGTTGGATTATATGAAGAAAACATGGCATCAAGATTACAGGAAGACTCATTAACAATCTGCAATACGCAGATGATACAACCTTGCTTGCTGAAAGTGAAAAGGACTTACAATACTTCCTGATGAAGATCAAAGACCATAGCCTTCTTATGAGTTGCATCTCTATGTAAAGAAAACAAAAATCCTCACCACTGGACCAATAAACAACATCCATATCAATGGAGAAAAGACTGAAGTTGTCAACGACTTCATTTTGCTTGGGTCAACCATGAATACTCAGAGAATAGCAGTCAAGAAATTAAGCAACATATTGCATTAGGCAAATCTGCTGCACAAAACCTCTTTAAAGTGTTGAAGAACAAAGATGTCATCTTGAGGACTAAAGTACGTCTGACCCAAATCATGGTGTTTTCAATAACCTCATATGCATGCAAAAGCTGGACAGTGAAAAAGGAAGACCATATAAGAATTGATGCATTTGAGTTATGGTATTGGAGGAGACTATTGAAAGTGTCATGGGCTGCCAAAAGAACCAACAGATCTGTGTTGGAAGACGTGCAGCCAGAGTGCTCGTTGGAGGCCAAGATGGCCAAACTTCGTCTCTCATACTTTGGACATATTGTCAGGAGGGACCAGTCACTGGAGAAAGATGCCGTGTTTGGTAAGGTGGAGGGTCAGAGAAAAAGAGGAAGACCCCCAATGAGCAGTAGTGATGGGCTCAGGCCTAGCAATGACTGGCATTAGGTTGGCCCAGGACTGGGCAGGGTTTCGTTCTGGTGTACATAGGGTCACTATCTGGTGTACACAGGGTCACTATCTGGTGTACACAGGGTCACTATCAGTCGGTACTGACTCGATGGTACCTATCAACAACAGCAACAGGTTTAGAAGAATATCATTTTCATTGTTAAAGTATGTGATGGCTTTGTTGTTCTTCTCCATGATATACTTTTAAGTTTTTCTAAGCTTTGATTTCTGAATTGGTAAAGATTGACAGCTGTACCCCACACAAACAAAAGGTATAGGGAATCCTCCCTAATCTTTAAGAGTGTCAAGGACTCCTAGGGTCCCTGGTATATAGTGGTTACGCATTGGGCTGTTAACTACATGGTCAGCAGTTCAAGTTCACCCATCGAAGGATTCCTAAGCCAAGGAGTTGAAGAATCTCTGACTTTAAGCAAAAGATTTGGAGTCGGACAGACCTGAATTGAAAATCCAACTCTGCTATTTGGATGAGTTTCTTAATCTTCCTAATGCCTCCTTTTCTTTATCTGTAAAATGGTGACAATGATGTATCTACCTCATGGGGTGCTTACAAAGATTAAAGTCTGACAGCCACAGAGGAAATAGAGGAGGCAGTCAGTAAACAGGAGGAAGGGAGGAAGAGAGAAAGCTCAAAATGTGGTACCTGTGTCAAAGTGAACAAGACCAGGGGATTGTTCTGTCATGCATGAAATAACAACAACTAGCCCAAGGACATGTAGTGATGAGCTAGCCCTGCCCTGTCCTTCCATGAGAATGGTGTAGGGTTAACGTTGCTGGCCCATGTAAGCTTCATAAGGAGACATTTCATAAGCAGAAGGAAAGGCTTTTTCTCTTCTGATCTGCAAGATCAGGACAACAGCATGAATGCTGACATGGGAGAGGGAGTGGACACTGTCTTGCACTGGATACTAAGTCTACCCAACCTATTTATGAACATATATCTACACTAACTGAATACATGTACATAAAGGCATTGCTGTGGTTAGGTGCTATGGAATCTGTTCTGACTCACAGCAAACTCAAACACAGCAACAACAACCCGGTATAGGGTTTCCAAGGAGTAAGCTGGTGAGCTTGAACCACTGACCTTGCAGTTCAAATGACTTTGCAGTCTGGCGCATTAACCCACAGGGCCACACCAGGACTCCTAAATGTTCTAT
>NW_006408521.1:51586804-51587690 GCF_000296735.1 Chrysochloris asiatica
CAGAGCTCCTTTATATATAAATGTTCTATAGAGAACCTTTTAGTAAGCCTTGAACAGGATAAAGGCAATCATAGCACACAGAGGCCAATAGAATCCACTGAATCACCTTTGCAGTATTTATTACGCTGCAGAGAGCAAAGGAGAAGTCTTCACAGGATCATCACTATCAAAGGGAGGACCACAGAAGCCAGAAAAGAATCTTCCTTGCAATATGTACATAATTGCAGCTTTAAATGTTACAGGATGAGCTCTTCTCAGTGCATCATTAAGCAGGGATACTAAGACTTTGTCTCCTGTCATCAAGAAGTAACTGTCCATGGAGAAGGACATCATGCTTTAGTAAAATAGAAAGCTTAAAAAAGAAAAACAGAGGAAGACCCCCAATGCGATGGACTGACACAATGGCTCCAACAAGGGGTTCACACACAACAGTGATGGAGGACAGGGCCGGACCCCGCAGCAGTGTGTTCTGTCCTACAAAGAGTTGCTCAGAAGCGGAACCAACTGAACAGCAGCAGCATCATTAAGGACAAGCCTGGGCAAGTCCCCTCCTTAGTTCCCTAGTTCTTTGTGTGAGCACCTTTTTGCATACTAGTTAATCTACTCTTAAACTTTCAACCACACTCCTCCTGAGGGCAAATGTCCCTAGACTTGCCTGGACTTGTCTAAAGAGAGCCACAGGGTTGGTTGAATGGCCTGTAAGCACTGTAGAAGTAACCTAAGGACTCAAATGGAGTCTGAATTTATGTCCAGACAATGGGGTTAGGGTTCCACCTTAGACCACAGTCTTCCAAAGCCACATGCTATTGAATTTAAGCTCTTGTAGCTCTGGTAGCATGGTGGTTACAAATCGGGCTGCGAACTTCAGGGTCAGCAGTTCGAAACT
>NW_006408521.1:51587831-51608963 GCF_000296735.1 Chrysochloris asiatica
TCATGCGCCAAGAGCCTCCATGCTATCTTTAAAAAATAAACAAATTGGCATCAAGTCAACTCTGACTCATGCTGACCCCATGCGTGTCACAATAGAATTATGCTCCATAAGATTTTTTCAGTGGCCGAGTTTATTTTGTCAGAAGATTGCCAGGTCTTTCTTCCAATGTTCCTCAGGTGACCTTGAACACCCAGTCTCTTGGTGGCACCACCCAGGGACTCCATGCTAACTTTTATGGGCTCTTATTACATGCCAGCGAGATGGATCGGCAAAGTGGCAGCATCAGTGGGCTCAAGCATGGCAACAATAGTGAGGTTGGCCCAGGATCGGGCAGTGTTTCGTTCTGTTGTGCATAGGGTCGCTATGAGTTGGTACCAACTCAATGGCACCTAACAACAACAACTACATGCCAGGAGTCCTGATGTGGTGTTGTAGGATAAGCACTGGACTGTAAGTTTTGTTTGAACTGCAAGGTTGGAAACCCTACACAGGGTCGCTATGAGTCAGAACCAATCTGACGGCTTTCAACAACTACCTGCCAGGCTGCATGCAAAAGGATTCGCATGTACCATCTCCTTTGACCATCCCAACACCTATGGAGCTGGGAGTACAGTAATAGGCTGAGTACAGATAAGGGCTACCAAGCACAGAGGGGTTAAGTCATTTGCCCATGTTCACAGAGATCTCAGAGGAACTAAAGGCAAAATGGGACATCAAGCAGTCTGACCACAGATTGGACACTTGTCCACTGGGCTTTGATCATTTAACAATCATTCAACACATAATTATTTCCGTAGGGCCTATGGGGGCTATTGAAGGTTCTGCCCTGCTGGGTCTACACACAACAAAGCATGTGTTTTGGTGGGTCACTGTTGTTGTTGTTTGCTTGGTTATGTGCCGTGGAGTCGGTTCCAACTCATAGCTACCCTGCACAGGGTTTCCGAGGCTGTAAATCTTTAAAGGAGCAGAACACCTCATCTTTCTCCCGCAGAACAGCTGGTAGTTTCAAACCGCTGACCTTATGGTTTGCAGCCTGATTCGTAACCACTACGCTACCAGAGCTCCTTGTGGTTAGGTGCTATCAAGTCGCTTACACTCATAGTAACTCTTACGGAAGCGAACTGCCAGGTCTTTCTTCAGCAGATCAGCTGGATGGGTTTATAAGGCCAACCTCAGTGAGCAACGGAGTGTTTGACCATTATACCACCAGGGTTCTTTAGGGTGTAGGATTAAAATATTAATCGCACTTTTGTTGATGTAATCTACCAGAGATGGAAGAAGCTGAAGAATCCAGGTCTAAATGTCTACACATGCTCCCCCTTCACCCACTTAATGGGCACTTTGTCTCTGGCGCACCCTCCCCAGCCTCTGTGTCAACATCTCACTTGATGAAAGCTCACGATCTCAGAGGCTGCCCATTCTCCCCAGGACACCTCTACCTGCTACAACACATCTGTAGCATCAAGCCCTTTGTCTCCCCATTCTTCTCTAGCCTTGGACCACAGAGAACCGGTTTCAACCCCCTTCGTGGAGTATTCCCCTTTCACATCTTAGAAGCATCATCTTGCTTTCTGGAGAAAATCCATTTTTAAAATGTCCCATCCTGCTCCTTGTATGATGCATTTCTTCAAAGGAAGCCAGAGTTCTTGGCACTTGGTGTTACGCCTCAGCATGTCTGCTGGACAGTTTCTGCCTCTGGAATTCTGAATGGGAGCAGGTCTCCATTGCTTTCCTTTATCCCCAGCAGGTACACCCTGAAGATAACATCAACCAGGCTTTCTGTGGGTGGGAGAAGACACACTCAGAAAGGTCAACACTGGTTTGTTTGAGACCTGCGGTAAGAATGATAAGGTAGGCCCACCCTCCTGGAGGGATTGGGGATCCAGACCCCCTGGGAGAATTATCTAATCAGTTCAGGTTTCCCAGTCCTTTCTCCTTGGATTGTAAACAACCAACGACCATAGGTCACTAGATTTCTTTTTCTTTCCTTTTTATCATAAAGATTAGGCCCAGGCATTAAGATATGAATTCATCTATATCTTTTCAAATGGACCATAGACCATATCAGTGTATAATCATAGTAACTAGTATTTACCCTGCACTTTGAGGCTTAGGAAGAACTTTTACATATACAACTTTCTAATGAGATTGGCAAGGAGCTCTGATAGTGTAGTGGTTACAAATCGGGCTGCAAACCTTAAGGTCAGCAGTTCGAAACTACCAGCTATTACAGGGGGAAAAGGAGGCTTTCTGTTCCCGTATCGACTCCATGGCACATCACGACCAAATGAGACAGGCGGACTCCTGGTATGCCATTGTAGAACCACAAGATTGTCAGTTCAAACCCCCCAGCTGCTCCTCGGAAACCCTACACAAGGTCCTCTAGGAGTTGGAACCAACTTTACAGCACTTAACACCAATGAGATAGGCAGGAGTCCTGGTGTCCAGGATAAGTCCAGGATAAGCACTGGACTGCTAACTGTAAGGTCAGTGGTTCAAATCCACCAGCCACTCCTTGGAAAGCTCATACAAGGTTGCTATGAGTCAAGGACTTCCCAACAACACTGAGATTAGATTAGCAGCCGTATTCTATCCATTTCATAGACCAGTAAACTAAGGCTCAGAGCCGCTGGATGGTGCAAATGATTAACAAGCCCTACTGTTAACCAAAAAGGCTAGTGGTTTGAATCCAGCATGAACAAAGGCTTGCCGAGCCACTCTAGAAAAATCAGTCGTAGGGAGCAGTTTTAACTCTGACACACATGATGCCATGAATCTGAAGCAGCTCAGCTTGTTTTTAAAACCAGAACTCAGAGAAGATCAATGTTATTATTGAATGCCAGGAAGTCAATTCCAACTTACAGTGACCCTGCAGAGCCGGGGTGGGTAATATTTTCCTGCCAAAATTTATAACATCATTTACAGGCCATACAATATTATCAGTTTAAAAATTAGCCTGCTATATTTGGTCAAATATTTAATTACCTCATCCCTAATACGATGACACTTAACAATGTGATCATTGGATCTGTGGTTGACTTGGCAGGGCCAGACCAAATGATGTTGAGGGTCTTATTTGAACAAACTCCTGGTGTGATTCTGTAGGATCAATACAGGACTGTGAACCACAAGGTAGGCAGTTCAAACCCATCAGCAGCTCCCTGGAAGCCCTATACAGGGTCGCTATGCGTTAGAACCAACTTGAAGGCACTTCACAGCAGTAACAATATTATGACCCGTTCCCACCCGTTGTATAGGGTTTCCACAGAGTGACTGGTGAGTTTGAACTGCTAGCCTTGCAGTCTAGTGCTTATCCTGCAGCGCCACACCAGAGAAAATCAGTAACTGAACCAGGGTCACACAGCCTTGAAATGGGAGAACTGGACTTGACCTTCATTCAAGTTCAAAGTTGTCATATCACCATGGCCACTCCGTGCTGGACAAACTCCACTGCGCTGAAGCCTCATTTTCTCTGTTCATGTTTTGTGCCTTCAGAATGGAGCCAACAAGGTCCACTCAGCAAGTGTCCAAAGTCTTTCTGAGCAGGTGTTACTGAGAAGTTAGTCTGGGAAGGAACACTGGGTGGGCGAACAAGAAGGGCTTGTTGGGTCTGAGTACATGCTAAGTGGACAGATGAGCCAAACCCTCAGCTGGGTCCCAGGCCTTTTATTCTCTAATGCAGAGAGGGGACTCCTCGGTGCACAGAAAGGTTTCCAGAAAGAGCTGGGTGCATAGGCCTGTAGACCCGGGGTTGGCAGAGCAGGATAAGAGTGAAAACAGTCACAAAAGGAGGTACCTGACTGCTGAGCAGGGGAGGCAGTCAAGGGTCAGCCAGGGAATTTTTGAATTCTTGACTCCCAGTGTGGCACTGTAGGATCAACACTGGAGTGCGAACTACAAGGTTGGCAGTTCGAACCCACCAGCTGCTCCTCAGAAACCCTTTACAGAGCCTCTTAAGAGTCAGAATCAGTTCAACAGCACTTCACAACAAACCTTTGGCCAAGGAGAGGAGAACTCACATGGCCCCAGAAGACACCATAAATATCCCAACCCACCTCCATAATAAACCCAAATCCCAGCAGCACCTGCAGGTAAGGAAGACAAGAAGGCTCAGACCTCAGCCACATAGGCGCACACCTGTCCACCTGCCAACTCCCCCACATCTTTCCATGTCCCTTTTTCTGGGGACACAGATGCAAGCACATGGGGCCATCAGAAACCAGAGAGAGATAGATGTCCCTGCCTGACTCCCTGAGACGACATACTCTCCACATAGCCTTTTATTGGGGTTGTTTGTTTCTGCTCTATTAGCTTGTATCCTTCCCCGAGGGTAGGGACGAGGTTTCCTTAGTCCTAGTGTGCCTACAGATCCTAGCACACAGCCATTGTCGTCACCACCGAGTCGGTCCTGGTGGTACAGTCATTATTTAATACAGCTCATCTAGCCATAGTCTTTGTCCCTCCCACCAAATGAGTTTTTCCTGTTGAGTCTGGGTAAAAGAAGGTGGGGGAAATGCTCAGAGGATTGTATGATTCAGTTTTTTGTTTTTTTAATGTTAGTACATTTGATTTAAGGAACTTTACATGTTGTTTTTGATTCAATGTCCCATCAACCTAGGACTTTTTAGCTCTTCCAGAGCATGTATCTTCAAGATAGCTCTTGTTCTTGGGATTCCAGAGATCATCATCATAGTCATCAGCCACCGATGCTCACACCAAATCTTGAAGACTTAGCACAAAAATAAAACACTTTGTTTGATTCAGTTTTAAGTGATTGTTAAGAGGCTTAACTAAGATTGCAAAAACTTGAAGCTTCACGAGGGGACTTGGTCAATTTTGCCATCTTGCTGAGTATTCAATGAGCAGTCCTAGGAGGAAGGATCTTACTTCCAACAAGATAGGAGAGACAGAGTGAAGCATGTCATTTGGACCCCGAAGTCCTTGTGTGCTGAAGCTCCCAGATTCTTGAGACCAGAGAAGCAGTAAGGACAGGGAGCAGCAACAGAAGCTGAGCATGTGACAAGGTGGTGGGTCTCCAGGCCATGCAACAAGCAAAGCTGGGTGCCTTTGGGCAGGAGGCTTGCTTGCAGCGTGGGATACCTCCAGGCATTTAATTAGGGAAGCAAGATACACCGACCCATGAAGTTAGAACTGAGCTTCTTGGAGCTGAGGCTTATGACAGAATGGAGCGCCCTTTGGGCATTTATCAGCAGGGTTAACAGAGCTTTGTAACATTGCCTGAGCAGGGCAGGGGGCCAGGCCAAGGGGCTGAGGACCAGAGAGAGGTCAGCCTGTGGACATGGTCAAGGTTGCCCTGAATATTTCTGATCCTGAATTGTAACCCGCTAACTTCTGTAATAAACCCCATAATCATATGCATTGGTCTGTGAGTTCTGTGTGACCACTGCAATGAATGATCAAATTCAGCAAAAACAGACAGTGTTGTGGGAAAGAAGGCTGGTAGGCCAGTTGGTAAAAAGGTTGCAAGGTGGAGGCACATGTAACCACTTCATAGGAACCAGTCTCGGGTGATGTTGATCAGTCTGGCTCTCCTCCTTCCTCCGTGTGAAGTTAGAGGAGGTCATACATATCCCCACATCTTTACAGTCTCTTACTCATGGTCACCCCATAACGCTGCCCAGTCCTGCACCTTTCCTATCAATAGCTGTAGATCCGGTCATTGTGGTCAGTAGAGTTTTCATTGGCGGGTGTTTGGAAGCAGATCATCCTAGTCCAGTGTTGTTTAGAAACTTCACTGAAATCTACTCAGCACCATAGCAACACACAAGTTTCCACTGACACGTGGAAACCGTACCCAAGGCGCACAGGCTGGGAATGCATACAGGTCTCTTGAGTGAAAGGTAAGGATTCTACCAGCGAGCTACCACCATCCCCAGCACATAGTAGGTACAGTAAATGGAGTTGGCTGATTGACCAGAAGAGTGGACAGTCAAAGGAGTTGCCTGACTAGTCAGGAGACCCAGGGTCCCCCCAGTATGCTGTGTCGGTCAATGGAACAACCTTGGGCGCCTTCTCCTTTCCAGCCGCAGTTTGCTCCTGTGAAGTAGAAGGTTAGTGTGGTTCATCTCTATAACCCAGTTCAGTCCAGCATCTTGAGAATTCCAGACTTCTCTTCCTCCTTGCTTACCCCAGAAGCTTTCCTGGGCAGGCTGAGGAAGTGTCCGTTTTCTCAGTCCCCTCAATATCTGCTGTCCTTCTCTGCCCCAGACCTTCCAAGTTTGGGGAGCCAGCAGATAAGGGGTAACTGGTGTTAGTGGTCTGGACTGCCCCTGCAGGCTCAGCAGGCAGCAGGCAAGCAGGGGTCTGGGTGTCACAGGCTGTGCCCTGAAGGAGGCACAGAGCTACCATCATGCTGGGCATCTCTCCAGCCACCGCTCAGAGTGACCAGTCAGCCAGAGCTGCCATGCACACACGTGTCCCTGACGCTCGGCTGTCAGAGCGAGGAGGAGGAGAAGACTCAATCATGTCCCCGGGGGTCATAAGCCTCTGGGGTCCTCAGTTGACACCTGTTTCCTGTACGTGTCTGGCACCCAACCCGAGACCCATTTTCTGTTGTCTTTAAGGTCATTTCCTTTTTGGGGAAATGACCTCTTTCCGCTTGGACGCAGTGTGGCAGGCATCATTCAAGGTGGCCTGCCCTCCCCAGGGCAAGTTAGTCACCTGACCCCAGCTGGACTGATTGAAGGGCTCCCCCTGGAATCCGAACCAGGAACAGAGAGATGACAAGACAGGAAGTGCTTATCCCCTGGCGCCCCACCAGGACCTTCCAAACCCCTTTCAGGAGAGGGCTTATTTTCTGACTTGAAACAAGGAATCCATTTGCCAAACTGAAATAGCACATAAACCTTAGAAGACACAGATTTGAGTGAATTCTAATCTTGGCCCAAACTGGCAGGAGTGAGGGGTTGGAGGAGGGGAGGGTGAGTCAGAGCCTCTATTCTTCGGAGGGGGCAGCCTAATATGGCAGTGGGGAGCTGCACGAGACAGCTTAGGTATGCCCGGACTTCAGTCTGGAGCCGCTGCCCTGGCCAGGAACCAGCTGGGCCCCCCACCCACCCCTACACACAAACAGAGTGGAGCCCTGAGGTGGCAAGTCCAAACCAGGGGAGGTTCAAATGAGGGCCTAGTAGCTTGCCTCTGGAACTGATGGCAGTCCATCTTCCTCCCAGCATGCTCTGAGGCATGGGTCAAAGTGGACCTTACTGATTCTGAGGTATATGGAGGCTGTGATACAGGACAGAACTCCAGGAGGGGAGAGGAGGGGAGCTTCACCCCACATAACCTCAGAGAAGACAAGGCTTATCCTTCACCCTGGAGAGATGGGCCCAGGTGGGAGGGGAGCTTCAAAAGGAGAGTCCTTGCTGTTTGTAGAATCCCTTTATGAGGGAATGGAAACTCAGACAGAAGGCTTTTAAATGGCGTGAGAAGCAGAGCCCAAGATCTAGTCCTGGCTTGGCTACTATCCAGCTGTGTGACTTTGGACAAGTCACTATACTTTTGGGGGGCTTGTTTTGTGTGTTTTTTAAATCATCTGAAAATCCAATAAGCACAGAAGTTGTTCTCAATAGGGCAGAAAGGAGAAAACCACCCCAAGAAAAGGCTATGTGGAGAGTCTGTCTTCTCAGGGAGTCAGGTAGGTACGTCTTCTCTGAAGGCCTCTTTTCCTGGACCCCAGCTCAGAGATTTAGATGCAGTAAGTCTGGGATTAAAAACAAAACAAATCCGTTGCTATTAAATCAATTCTGACTCATAAAGACTCCATGTGCTTTAGAGTAGAACCACGCCCCAGAGGGGTGTCAAAGGCTGTGTGTGGTCTTTTGGAAGTAGATCACCAAACTTTTCCTATTCACCTCTGGGTGGATTTGAACCGCCAACCTTTCAGTTAGTTTGCACCACCCAGGGACAACCCTTTCTGTGGTGGATGGAACCTAAGAACTTGCATTTCTAACAAACCTTCAGGACTACAGGATTCCTTATCTTTATTTAGAGGGAAAAGAGAGTCTCTGATTGGACTGACTTAGGTCACATGTCCATGTCTGACCAATGACTGCAGTCAGAGGAGTCAGAGTGTGCAGACTGTCCTAGTCAAGATCACGTGTTCCATCCCTGGCACCTGGAGGAGCATCAGCTTCCCCAGAACTACATAGATCATCAAAACAGAGACTAGGGCTGACTGGGAAGGACCAAGCAAGGAAATTGTGCTGGAGAAGCAAGAACAGATGCCTGCCTGGTGGTGGATGAGGCACTCCTCAGTCCCTGTTCCCTCCTCCACACTTGGCCATCTCCAGTGAGGACCTCTAATTTAGGAGGCCAATTCTTAGTATAGTTTGCCTGACCCAGGCTCCTCTGGCCAGGTGGGGAGGGATAGAGTTCAGGTCCTGGCATCCAAGAAAAGACTGTACGTAAACCATGCCAGACAGCTGCATGCCATCCGGATCCTTCAGGCAAGTAGGCCATTACCTGGGTTCTCCTGCCTGGTGACCCTGGACCATCTATGGATAGACCTGTGCTCAGTGATGGAAACACTGAAAACTATAGCTCATTCTTGGATGTGCAGAATTTCATGACGTCTATTGTCTGACTTGAAAGAGGACCCCAGACAATGAGGGTGATGAAGAAGAAGATGGTGGTGATGATGGTAACAATGAGGATGACAGGAGCCAATATGTTTGCCTCTGTTCCTAAGGCTTCAACATCTCCCATAAGTATTTGCTTAGGCCAGCAATGCAGGCTTTCAATAATTAGCTCCCCAAAGGCAGGCCTACAATGTATTAACCTTCCTCCCCAAGTCTTCTAGGCCCTTTGACTCACCCAGGTCTGATAGCTGTGGAGATGAAGATCAGAGATCAAGCTCTTTGTTTTCTATCTGAGATGAAGATCTCAGGGTTAGAATTGGACCCTAGAAATGACTTTGGGTCCCTACCATGACTTCATCATCAATCTCTCCAGAGATCAATCAGGGTACCTAACTTGGGGCTTATTTCCTAGAAATTAGAATAATGTAGGTACTCTAAACTCAGACAGCTCAGATTATGTGATCTTGGGCAACTCACATAACCCCTCTGTGCCCCCATTTTCTCACCAGAAAGTGGGATTCTAAGGATGCTTTTACCTCAAAGATGACTGTGAACATTAAAATGGCTAAAACACTTGAAACAGTTCCTGATGCATGGTATTTTATAAGTACTGTTGTTATTGATAAATGCCATCTAGTCTGTCCGATTCATAGTGACCTTCCGAGGAGAAGCTAGTGGGTTTGAATGGCCGACCTTGCGGTTAAGAGTCCAGTGTTTATCCTATAGCCCCACGTCAATATTAGCTTTGATTATTCATTTCCTAAGACATTGATGGAACACCTCCTGTGAGTCAGACACTGTAGTCCAAAAGAAACCAAATTCACTGCCATCAAGTCGATTCCAACTCACAGAGACCCTGGAGGACAGAGTAGGACTGGTCCAAGATGTTCTTTGACGTGACGTGAATTCAGAGATCAATAAAAATCCAGAACTTAAGCTTACAAGTACTCATTATCTAGGGGAAGATAAGACCCAGAAATGACAAAGCATGATGTTGATGCTTGTTGAAAAGTTACCAGTTGAGTTGGCTCTGACTCTTGGCGACTTTATGGATCACAGAACCAAACTTGGCTAGTCCTGCACTATCTCTGGGGTTCTTGGCATGTTTGAGCTCATTGTTGGAACCATCTCACTGAAGGGTTCCCTGGCTTTCACATGACCCCCCTTTTCCAGAGATGGTCTTTCTTAATGAGGTATCCAGAGTGAGCTTTATCATGAAGCCCTCTGATAAATGCTGTTGCTGAGCTTTGAACCAAATGCTTTTCCACCGGGAAGAGACCAGGAAACCCTTCCAAGAGACGTGAAGTTTGACTTGTACCTTGAATGAGTTTGCCAAAGAAAGTTGTCTAAGGCAAGCTTTTCTAGATATGAAGAACAGAGTTTATGGAAAGGTCTGGTTGTCCACAGAATTTGAGGTTCAGTGTGACTGGGAACAAAGGGCCCTTAGGGGAGGGACAGTTGGTCATTACCTCATGCTTCTGAGTTCAAACTTTATCAAGAGGCAGCAGAAGCCAACAGAAGTTTTAAAGGAAGAGAATGGAACGGGATACCATGTAATAATTATCAGAGTAAAACTGATAGGAGAGTTGATGATGGGGAGAGGCTGGAACAACAAATCAGGCAGGAGGCTGAGCTCCAGGCAAGAGATAATGAGGACACACACCAAGGGAAGGAGGGGACAGATGGACTGGATTTGGGAGAGGAGATGGAAGCAGAAGCCATGGCCAACACCAGAGTGTCCAGCTTGGGTGGCTAAGTGGATACTGTTAGTCAAGCTTCAGAAGGCAGGACAAGAGCCACCTTGAGCAGACCGGCGAGAATGGAGGGATTCCATACTGAGTGAGTTAAACCTGCCTTTTTTTGTAAGCCTTCTCTTCACACTTAAAATGCCTAGTAATTCTCAAAAAAAAAAAACAAAAAAAAAAAAAGTGGGTCACACAGAGTGGATTTTTAGAATGTTCCCTGAGAGCAGTCCTCTCAGCCTGAAGCTCTGTTTCAGATAATGAAAACAATCATTATAGTTATAAATACCTATGGGAGCCAGGCAAAGACCCAAGCAAAAGCTGGTGGTAACACATGCCCCTTAACTTATCATTGAAGCATGCCCACTTAAGTGTGTTGGTTAAAGTAAATGAACTCACTTAAGAGATAGCCACTATAGGGTCCTGCCAAGGCCCCAGGCCAGACTGCACCCCACTGGGAATGGCTGATGATCCCTGTTTCTGCAGATCTCTCCTCAGAGGAGAAAAAGAAAACACCAATTTTAACCAGGGAAATAAATATCAGAAATGAGGGCTTGAAAATGAAAGGTTGGAAAACTGTCAGGCAGCAAAATCCCAAACCCCAACCAAGGCCCAAGGAGCCTCAAACCACACATATTTGCACTTCAAGAGTGAATGATGTTTTTAAAGCGTCCTTGAAATAAAGATTCCCAGGTTCGGCCTGGGGAAGGACCAATTTTCATCCAAAACACATCTTTCAAGCCCAGGAAAGTGTTCCGAATGGAAATGTTGATCAGCCTCCTCACAAACCGCACTCTTTAAGAAAATAAGACTTTCTTTTGCAACTAGGTCAACTGGGAAAGAAAGCATGAATTTCTTCTGGAAAGTTTGGGGTTTCCAAATGGATGTTAGAAAAATAACTCTTATTGCCTTCTCTTTCACAGTTACCTGATTAAGAACAAAGGAGGTGCCAGAACAAATCATCCAGTGTCCAGACAGACGGTCTCACTTGTAATTGTTGTGGTTAAGTACTGTCGAGTCGGTTGCAACTCATAGCAACCCTGTATACGGTTTCTGAGGAGCAGCTGGTGGGTTCGAACTGCTGACCTTGTGGTTCGCAGTCCAGTGCTGATCCTACAGCGTCACACCAGGAGTCCTGTCTGACTAGTTGAAGAGAATTAACAATTCTGGATAAACCAGCTCTACTCAGACATCATAGGGTTATTGATGGCTCAGTGGTAGAGTTCTTGCCTTCCATATGGGAGACCCAGGTTTGATTCTCCCCCAATGTACCTCATGTTCAACCACCACCTGTCCCTCACTGGTGGCTTGTGTTGTTACGATGCCTAAAAGGGACCAAGAAGAAAGTCCTGGTGATTTACTTCTGCAAACCAACCCATGATAACCACAATTACCATGGTCCATCCCCATCACAGGATAGCACAGGACCATTCATTTGGTTGTACAGGGAGTTGTCAGGAGTTGGAAGCCAACTCAACGGCAGCTAATAATTCAGAAATCACAGGCTCAAGTGCCCACTGAATCCAAACCAGTACATCAAGGGCTAAAGCTGGCTAGATAGGGACTGCCCAGGTGCAATGTGCCTTGTCTAAAGGGGGACAGGTGCTAATCTACTGTAATTGATGGTGGCCATGCAAGAATGTGGGCCAATGCCTCTAAGATGTGAATTTCTAAGAGACTCTTGACATCTGCATTCTACATAAAATCGCCTGAATTTTAACCTTGGGAATCTTTTTTTTTTTTTTTTTAATTTTATGTAAACACAGCAGAAGTCAATCAAAGCACGTGGACTGATACCATTTGAAGTCCGTGCTGTCCTATGTTGACACTATCACGACAGAATGTCAACATGTCAGGAGGAGAGGAGAGAAAGGACTTTTTTCTCAGGCAGCATCATGGCACTGGAAGTCGGGAGCTCTGGCATCCTGTCCCTGTGATTTTTACCAACACTCTGTGTATCATTGGGCCAGTCCTCTGACCCCTTCTCTGAGCCTCGGTTTCTCCATTTATGATAAGAGGAGGTAGGACAAGGCAAATTCTAAGGTCTTATGTGAAGACCCTAGAATGGCAGTAGTTGTGATTGTTAAGTGCCATCGAGTCAGTTCAAACTCATGGATCAACTTTGTATAGGATTTCCAAGGAGTAGCTGGTGGGTTTGAACTGCCAACATTGTGGTCAGTAGTCCAGTGCTTATCCTACAGTGACATGCCAGGAATAATGGTACAAATGGTTAATGTATTCAACTTGGAGGTTCAAGTGCATGCAGAGGCATCCTGAAAATAAGTCTTGGTGGTCTACTTCTAAGAACTTAGCCACAGAAAACCCTGTAAAGGACAGTTCAACTCTGACACACATGGTGTTGCCATGGCTCGGAGTTAACTTGACGACAATTGGTTTCAGTAAACCTAGGAGTTCCTCACCCAAGGCATTAAAAGGCAACCTTGAACTTTCCAATGGGAACTTCAGAAATTCTTGTAGGTAACACCTTCTGAACCACCTTCATCTCCACTGGAAAGAGAACGGATAAACTGAAGTCATGTGGACAGGCCGAGGATACATGATTCCCACCTCCCACCCTCTGCTGTATTGTGACTCTTTTGCTTCATGTTGAGTCTAAAAGACATGCATAGCTGGTCACCGTGGACCTCATTGTCTGCATTTTGGAAGATGAAGAAATGGAGAACAGGAAGTGTTAAGCATGTTGGCCAAGGTCACACAGCAAGTCGGAGACAAAGAGAAGTTTGGGAAACTGATCCTGGTGGGAAAGTCCCCCAATTCTGGGTAATAAAACCCCAATTACTGCAGGAACCACCACCTTCTCCATTAAAAATCAGTATGTGCTCTCTCGACGCCTGCCACGGGTCCCTGGCCAGTAAAGACTCCTGTGATCGCTTTTCACAGGCCTGACTTCAACAGACCACCTGATTCGGAATCACCTTTCTGCTTTTAATGACTGGAGAGCAACTACAGAATCCAAGTGGCCCATTCTCCTATGTGCTCAGTCTAAAAACGTATCAGCTCCCTATTCTGAGAGAGAAACAGGGTTTCCTTTCACATTCCAAGTGTGAGGGAGGAGATGGGACTGTCTGTGTCTATTGACAACTGTGGGGCAACTCTACTGGGCCACCATCATCTATCGGACCCCCTTCGGGACATCAGAGAAGACAGCAAGCATGACTTTGTCTCCCGAGAAATGAAATATTCTGCACTCTGTGGGAACTGGGCTCCATTTCTCTTGCTCCATGTGTGTTGTTATTAGATGCTGCGACGTTGGCTGTTGCTTCACGGTGACCACAGTACACAATGAAACCCAACACCCAGTCCTGCACCATCCCCATGAATGCTTGTAGATTGGGCTGCGGTGATCCCATAGGGTTTTCACTGACTGATTTTCAGAACTAGATCACCAGGTCCTACTTCCTAGTTTATCTTGGTCTAGAAACTCTGCTGACACTTGTTCAGGGTCATAACAACCCGCACATCTCCACTGACGGATGAGTTGTGATTTCACAGGAAGTACACTAATGTGCTTCAAGCTTGGGTCTCCGGCATGGAAGGCGAGAATTCTATCACTCAAACACTACTGGTCCTCACACCTTGATCTCAGAGCAGCCAAAACCAGCTGAACAGACTCCAACAAACACAGCATCATGGTGGAGAGTCACTGCCTATGGTACTCCAACAACACAGCATCATGGTGGAGAGTCACTGCCTATGGTACACACTGGGTCCCAAGACGTGGTACCCTTGTATCCATGCACCCTGGGCAAAGGTAGCTCCGGAACCCAGGGAAGGCAGTTTCTTATTTGCATGCAAACTCAGTTACCCTTTAGACCTCTTACCCAGAATTCCCCAAAAGTGCCTGACAACAGCTGTGTTGAGAAGGCCTTTTGGAACTGTAACCTGACCCTTGTTTTGTAGATGAGACAATGGAGGGTCAAAGGGACAAGGTGGTTTATCCAGGGTCATGGTGGCCTCCACTGGACCTAGCCACACTGCGACCGCTTCGGGGCCTCCAGTGAAGGCCATTGAAGGGTTGTTTATGGTCCTAACAGTTAGGACCCTCAGAAGGTGACCCAGTTTTGAAGTCTATGACTACTCAAGAAGCCACCCCACTGCCCTGGAAAGGTTTAGTCCCAGGGTCCCCGCTGTGGCAGAATCCCGTCTAATGGCCCCATGGGCAACACTGACTAGTGAGACAGGAGACCAGCGTGTAAGGGAGAGCAGGGAGGGAGAAGACAGCCATAGAAGAGGGAGGGCACACAGTGGCTGGAACCACCCAGGCTGTTTACTTGCCTAACACCCTGCCCCCAACACTCCTCCATCCCCTGGAGCTCTGGCTGCAGGGGACTTTCTCCCCTTAAATCTTAGTTTCACATGGGCAGATCTACTCCCCCAAATCAAAAACCCACTGCCATTGATTCCAACTCATAGTGAGTGACCCAGCAGGACAGGACAGAACTGCCCAAAGCGTTTCCAAGGCTGTAGATCTTTACAGAAGCAGACTGCCACATCTTTCTCCTGGAGCAGCTGGTGGGTTTGAACTACTGATCTTTCAGTTAGCAGCCAAGTACTTAACCACTTCACCACCAGGATTCCTTGTCTCCTTTCCACATGTGCAGATTCTTGTATCTCTTGTCCACCAAAACATGATGCTTAAGTTTTCCTCTGGGTGGAGTCAACCATATTCACTTTCCTCAGTCTGTTCTCTCTTCCAAAAAGGTGAGGTGTGACCCCACAAGTCACCTGAAGCTCACCTAGCAGGTGGGGACTGTTGGGCTGATACCAGAAGAGCAGGTAGTGAGAAAACATCCCTGATGGAGAAGCAGCTAAAGGAATCTGCTAACCTCAAGGTCGGCAGCTCTCTCTCGTGGCACCTGTGGAATCTCGACAGAGTTGATTGCCTTCCTGGTACCAACCTCAGGTGAGAGTTGAGAAGATGGAATGAAAGAAGATTGCAGGAAGGCCTGGCCCAGGTGAGTTCCCTTCTTCTCAGGGTGAACTGCTGAAGGCAGGGAATGGGTCTTACTCACCTGCTATGGGGCCATCTGTACATCAGATACTGCCCTTGAGTAAAACAGAAGCTTCTCATCCAATTACTTCATGAGTCCCTGCCAGGACTTCCCGTTCGATACTCTGCTGAGAACGTACCTTTCCATCCCAGATAACCATAATCAAAATCTACATTTTAATGAACAGCCCAGGTGATTCTTACATATACAATCACCGGGGCTCCTTGATCAAACCACAGACCCTCAAGTCCAACCCCAAACCTACTGACTGGCATGCAAGTCATACAGCCCCTCAACTCATCCTATACTGAAAACCTGGATTCATCTACGCCGTCACCCTTTTCATAGCTAGTGTGCTCTTTGTGGATGGGGACCAACCTGAACTCTCCTTCCAAGATGTACTGGGTTGGGTTGGAGATCTTAAGTACCTAGAAGGCCCTGCCCAGTGGGCCAGCAGACGCTTTCTGAATGTGTCCTTTGTTCTAGGAACTGTGAAAACCGCCTCCACAATGCGGCTGCCTGCGCGCACACGCATGCACCACAGAAACCCCGCCCAGCCACTGGCCCGGAAGCCCCATCTCAGGTTATCCCAGGTCTGACGGTACCATGTAAATCAGGTTAGGCCAACAATGTGTACCTTTCAAGGGGCACTACTTACATCCTCGCCTTCTCCCTCACACCCACCCCAGTCTTTGAAGAGTCTAGGTTTTCACCCTAGGGATCTTCCAAGAGCTTGGCATCCCCAGAGCAGCGACGCACGCTCGCTCAGGGTTTCTTTTTTCAGGGGTCCCCTTCATCTCACGCCTCCTGCACTTGAGTAAACTCACCTGCTTTCAGGTCAGAAAAATTAGGGCTTAGTGCTTGATTGCTTTAAACCTCATTCAGCAGACAAGGGGAATGCCGAAACCAGACCCAACACTTACCTCCTCAGGCCTCATGACCAGTTCACATTTATTGCACATGTAGATTTCTTTCCGGATCTGCTTACTGGGCCTTTGTGAGCTCTGTCATTTCATGCCTACGGTAATCAGAGCTTTGGTGTTGTTAGCTGTCATCCAGGCAGCCCCGACTCACGGTGAGCCCATGCACAACAGAATCCCTGCCCGATCCCCGACCATCCCCAAGATTGGTTGAGAATCAGACCTTTGTGATCCCAAAGGTTTTTTCAAGTACAGCATCAGGCCGTTCTTCCCAGTGTGTCTGAAACTACCAATTCAGCATCACATGATTGTTGTTGTTAAGTACCGTCAAGTCGGTTCTGACTCATACTGAGGACCCTGCATAAGGTTTCCAAGGAGCAGCTGTTGAGTTCGAACTGCTAACTTTGTGATTAGCAGCTCTGGTAGCGTAGTGGTTACAAATCGGGCTGCTAACCTCAAGGTCGGCAGCTCGACACTACCAGTGGTTCCGCGGGAGAAAGATGAGGCTTTCTGCTCCCGTAAAGATTTACAGCGTCCCTGTGAGTCAGAACCGACTCCACAGTACATAACAACGACAACAACAACAAGTGCTTATTCATTGATGGAAGGGGGTGACTTTGTATGAGGTACATTGGCAGAAATCCTAACTGGAGTTGTTGTTGTTAAGTGCCGTCGAGTCTGTTCCGACCCATAGGTACCGTATAGGGTTTCCTAGGAGTGGCTGGTGAGCTTGAACTGCCAACCTTGTGGTTCAAACCGGACTTGCAGTACAGCCCATTAATCCACAGTGTCACACCAGGACTCCAGTAACCTTGAGTTAGGAATAATCAAAACTCCAGTTATTGGAATTCTGTTCTACAGTTTTCACCCTTTTGATAGCATTCTCATGGAATCCAGACTTGCTGATACTCTGAAGGCTGAATGAACCCCTGAAACTATGGCCCTGAGACAATCTTTAAAATCTTTAACTGAAAATATCCCCTGAAGTTATCTTAAAACCAAACAATAATTTACCTTAACAAATAAAGAATGTTTGCCTTAAGGGGCAGTGAGTTTACGTAAATGAGGGAGGAACAAGTCAGAAGAGGGTGAGAATGTAATCAATATCAATATAATTAACATCAGTGATGTAATTAACATCAGTTCAGGTAGAAACTGTTGATGTATTTATTCCCACAACAAAAAGAAAAATGAAATAAATTCTTTAAAAAAACAAAAAACCCACAAACAAAACTCCAGTTATTGGAAGCAAACTCAAGGGGGCTGGAAAAATTTCCTGGGAAATAGAGTGAAAAGATAATGAAATTTTCCCATGACTTTTTTGAAGTGCCCCTGTAAAAGTTAAAGTCAGCTACATATCATCAACACCGTTCTGTCCTGGGGTTACCTTTGTAGTCAGAGAAGAACACAAAGAGGCTGGTGTCCATCTTTTCTTCCATGAAACTCTTAATGCGTGCAAGAACAGCGGCACAGAGGAAAATACAACCTGGCCAATAAGACTGTCAACAAGAGGGCGGTCCTGCCCCCTGAACTCTCTGCCCTGCGGAGGAATACAGAAGGCTACAGAATAAAGAGGCTCCTGAGCTGGTAGAGAGATCCGAGTCACTTCCTGCCAAGCAGCCATCACTCAACTCCAAATGCTCACCTCTCACAGCCCTCCTTCTGGAAGAGACACCGTGTTTATTTAGCCTTTGGTTTGTAGATCTCTGTGGCAACCTTGTTTGGAAGGGCACCGGGCATGTCACTACACGGAGCTCCAGGGGAGAAACACTGCCAACAAGGCTGGTTCAGAAAAACTGTATTGGCCACTTAGCATCTCCAGAGGATCTTCAAACATCCCGCTGGGCTAAAGGGCCTTTTCCCTTTCATCCCCATCCCGTCTTTTCCAAGCGAACCCCCTTCTTGAAAGCATCACGCAGTATCAAGACTACATTGTCTACAGCTGTTCTTAACCCACAGCCACCTGCATGGACCTGACATCTGAGTGGGCCATCACCATTTAAGCAAACATTTTGTGAAAAACATCATAAGTATGTTCAGCATTGTGGGCTATCTGGTCTCTGTGACAACTACTCAACTCTGCCATTGCAGTAGATAAGCAGCCATATTGTTGTTGTTGTTAAGTGCCGTCGAGTCGGTTCCGACCCATAGCGACCCTGCATAGGGTTTCCAAGAAGCAGCTGGTGAGCTTGAACCATCGACCTTGCAGTTCAAAGGGCTTTGCAGTCTGGCGCATTAACCCACAGCGCCACACCAGGAGACCTGCTTGTGGTTCTGGGTTTCGTACATAGCAGAGCAGCTACCTCGCTGCGATGCAGTGAAAGTCAGCCCTCCACACAAGGAAACCATTTGTAGACGACCTGGTTCAGGGTTTTGTACGTAGCAGAGCAAGTCCCTTGCTGCGATCTATTGAAAGCAGCCATAGATAATATTTATGCATTTATAATAGGCAAATGCCACTGCCCATCTGTTAGTCTGCTTGTATGTTGTTGTGATGCTGTAAGCTAGACCACCAGTATTTCAAATACCAGCAGGGTCACTCATGATAGACAGATTTCAACAGAGCTGCCAGATTAAGGCAAGACTACCTCTGAAAAAGAATCCAGTGGAAACCTAATGGGTCACAGAAGAACATTCCCTGAATCACTTGCTACGGCTACATCATCGTTGTTACGTGCCCCCGAGTCGGTTCTGATTCATAAAGACCATGTATAGGGTTTCCAAGGAGCAGCTGGTGGGTTTGAACTGGAAGCAAAGAGGACTAAAATTACTTACTGGTGAAGATCCGAGACTATAGTCTTCAGTATGGGTTGCACCTCAAGATAAAGAAAACAAAATCCTTACAACTGGATCAATAAATAATATCATGATAAACAGAAAAATGATTGAAGTTGTCAAAGACTTCATTTTACTTGGATCCACAATTAATGCTGATGGAAACAGCTGTCAAGAATTCAAAGGGTGTAATGCATTAGGCAAACCTGCTACACAAGACCTCGTTAAAGTCTTCAAGAGCAAAGATGTCAGTTTGAGGAGGAGGGTGAGCCGGACCCAAACCAGGGCATTTCCAATCACTTCATATGCATGTGAAAGTTGGACAATGAATAAGGAAGGCTAAAAGAATCGATGCATTTGAATTACAGTGTTGGTGAAGAATATTGAAAGTACCATGGGTTGCCAGAAGAACAAACAAATTTGTGTTGGAAGAAGTATCACCAGAATGCTCCTTAGTAGCGGGAATGGTGAGACTTCATCTCTTGTAACTTGGAAATGCTGTCAGGATGGGTCAGTCAGTCCCTGGAGAAGGACATCATGCATAGTAAAGTGAAGGGGCAGAGAAAAAGAGGAAGACTCCCAATGAGATGGATTGGCACAGTGGCAGCAACAATGGGCTCAAACATAACATTTGTGAGGATGGCGCAGGATACGACACTGTTGCTGTTAGTTATTCTCAGGGTCACTAAGAGTGCTGGCCGACTGCACGGCACTTAACAACAACAGCCTGTAGCAGGCTCTGTGTGTGCTTCTCCCAGATCAAATCTCATCCAATCCTCACAGCAGTCGTTTGAGAAAAGGATCATTTAATAGATGATGCAAATTTGTAGATTCACCTGTGTTTTCCATCCCCGCTATACCACGCTGTGGACTTTGACTCGGCTACGGATGCAGATACAGTTGTTACATGCCCTCAACTGAAGAATTAGAGAAGAGGAAAGGCAGAGTAAAAAGACATTAACCAAAAAGGTTGATGGTTCAAACCAGCGCAGTGACTTCAGGGGAGAAAGATCTGAGGTACTGTACCCATGAATATAAAACCCCAAATTCCGTTAAAGTTGAATGGCTCTGCCCTAGACTCTAGGGTTCGGCTTAGCAAACTGGCAGAACCATCGACCTTTGTTTCAGAAAGAATGAGGAGACAGCTCGAGTTTTAGGTGACAGATGCTTAGGGTCCTCAAATCCACTGCCTTTGACCAGGCTTCCCCCCGTGACCCTGAGACGGGACCCAGAACAATGCAGAGCAGCCCATCAAAACCTTCGGAAACCCCAAGAGAAAAAAAGGGCATAAGAAAGGCTCTGCTGAAGAAAAGCACTTAAAATGGGGACACATCTGCCGTCCTTGCCTGTGGTACTCTGCCAAGGCATTTCACAGCTTCCTGGGGATGAACCTTGAGAGAAGCAACTCTGCTTTCATCTTTGAAAACATCAGAAAATAAATAACATCAAAATGCAGGCCATAAGGCCTCCAGTGCACACACATATAAGGAACGGCACACGACTCAGCGCTGGGGTGCCTGAGCGCACTGGACTTTATATGGTACCGAACTTAGGGTGAGAGGCT
The DNA here is from genome assembly GCF_000296735.1 of Chrysochloris asiatica. NCBI lineage: Eukaryota > Metazoa > Chordata > Mammalia > Afrosoricida > Chrysochloridae > Chrysochloris > Chrysochloris asiatica. The sequence goes on from NW_006408521.1 coordinate 51,608,442, forward strand.
GGGATGGAGATGCACCCAAGGATTCCATCTTGGAGACTTTGGCTCTTGGAATCACGGGGTGTTTCCTTCTTCTCTCAAATAGGAGGAAAGAGACCATAGTCTCCGACTCTGAACCCTTCCATTCAGGGAGGATTCTGGGGAAGTCTCTCAGCTTGAGTCTCTCAGCAATGGGCACTTTCTCAGTGCGGACTCTGAGTCAGTTACAGAGCTGGGCCGTAACCACACTGCCTTGCTTCTCCAGGTCTTGCAAGTTTTCCACTTTCGAGTGCTAAGTTTTCCGTTTAGCACTTTTCTATCACTCGCTATGAGTGGAAAATACTCAAATTTGACAGCTTTCTGCTTTATTTTCCTAGGTTTTACTGTAAATTGAAATATCTCATTCCACAAAAGCCTAGTAAATTGTTGTCTCTTTGAACCATGATCAGAGTTGTTGTTGTTGTTGTCAGGTGCCATCGAGTCAGAACCAACTCATAGTGACCCCATGCACAGCAGAACGAAACAATGTTCGATCCTGGGCCAACC
>NW_006408521.1:51609303-51628781 GCF_000296735.1 Chrysochloris asiatica
ATCAAACATGCAATCAAGATGTATTGCTCATTACTGGTGACTGGAATGCAAAAGTAGGGAGCAAAGAGGAGGGACCAGTGGTTGGAAAATTTGGACTTGGTGATAGAAATGATGCTGGAGAACGAATGATAGATTTCTGCAAGACAAATGATGATCAGAGTAGTATCTCCTCAATTGTTAAAATTCTCAGGAAGACACTTCACACCACTAAGACGGTTATAATAAAAATATATATACGGGCATTAGCGAGCTGTGTGAGGTTGTAGACACATTGAAACTTACATATTGCTAATGGGAATGGAAAATGGTATAGCAGCTTTGAACAACAGTCTGGTAGTTCATCAACTCGTTAAACATGAAGTTACCATGTAATCTTGCACATCTACCTGGAGGAATGAAAGCATGGCCACATAAAAACTTGTATATAAATGTGCAGAACACTATTATCTGTAGTAGCCAGAAAGTAGAAACAACTCAAATATCCATCAATTCACAAATGAGTCAACAAAACCTGGCATAATCACGCAGAGAGGATTTTGTTGTTCTTGTTAGGTGTCATCGAGTTGGTTCCAAGTCATAGTTACCTATGCACAGCACAATGAAACATTCTCACAATGGTTGTTACGTTTGAACCCATTGTTGCTGCGACTGTGTCAATTCATGTCATTGGGGGAGTTTTCCTCTTTGTCACGGACTCCTCGACTTTACCAAGCAGGATATCCTTCTATTAATCAGTCATATAGAAGCAGTACTCATACATGCTCCAGCATGGATGAACCTTGAAAACGTGCTTCTGTATGAAAACAAGACACCAAAGGCCACATAGTTCATGGTTCCATGTATATGAAATGTCCAGCTACACAAGTTGACAGAGGCAGGAAGCGGATTAGTGGCTTCTGGGAGTTGGAAGAAGGAAGAATCGAGGAGCAGCTGCTAATGGGTTTGGGGTTTCTTTTTAGTGTGATAAAAATATTCCCAAATTAGATAGTAGTGATAGCTATACAATCTTATAAACATACCCCAAAATCACTTAAGTGTTTTTTTTGTTGTTGTTGTTTTTTAAGATCTCAGGAAGAGAAGAGTGAATGTTTATTAAGAAGCATCTTCCAGAAGCTGGGCTAACCTCATAGAGGTAAGGATCATGGCAAGATGGAAGCTGGGACACCTGAGGAAAGGAAGGTCCACACAGGTTCTGTGACAGGCCCAGCAGCATCCAGTTGTAAGAAATATACCCATCCCATTCGGTCCAACTCTACCATTTTGCCTGTATGGCCCAACACCAGTCTTGTTTACTCAGGCCAGTTCCCAGCCACGAGATTGTCAGGAACCTCAGTACAAGTCTCAGTTTCCTAATCTTTCATAACACAATCCTCTGGAACCAGCCCCTCTAGAGCCTTCATTTGTTGTTGTGAAGTGCTGTCAAGTCGGTTCAGACCCATCGCCACCCTGTGTAGGGTTCCCAAGGAACCCCCAACCTGTGGTTGCTACTGATCTTGAGGTCGAGTGTTGATCCTACAGAGTCACACCAGGACTCCTTAGACAGCACAAATCACAAGTCCAATTTCTTATTTTCAGAAAGATAGTTGGGTTCCTAATCCATGGCTCTTCCAAGTCTGTCAGCCATTACCCTGTAACTGTCTGCGCATTTTTGTGTACTGTCTGTGGGGTCAAGTTCCTTCACAGAAGATCTGGTGGAGACAAGCCCTCCAAGTGAGGAGACGAGTGGCTGCGTGGTGGACGTGGGAGACCCCCTGCCACAGAGATTCACAGGCATCTCCTGAGGTGGTTGGTTTTCTGCCCTGCTTTTCTATCCTCCCCATCCTGCCAGAGGCCACCAAGCTGGACTTTCTGAGCTAGTCCTTGAACACACTCTTTCTACCTCCCTAGGGGGTCCCAGTATGACGTGGTAGGATAAGCACTGGACTGCGAACCAGAAGGTCAGCAGTTCAAACTCACCAGCCGCTCCTTGTAAATCCTATACAGGGTTGCTAGGAGTGGGAACTGACTCAACAGCCCTTCACAATAACCACCCCTCCTCCATTCTCCTTGGTGGTTCCGTGGTAGCGTTCCCGCCTTACATGTGAGAGGCCTTCTCCCATTCCCAGCCAATGAGCCTGATGTGCAGCTAACACCGATCTGTTTGTTCGTGGAGGTCTGTGGGTTCCTATGATGCTTGACAAATTTCAACAGTGCTTCCAACCAAGGCACACTAGGAAGAAAGATCTGGCAATCTACTTTCCAAAATCAGTCAGTGAAAACACTGTGGATCACAGTGGCCTAATCTGACATTGATCAAGCTAAAGGGTGGGGTCAAGCAGTGTTTGCATATGTTTTCTGGGCAGACTCAACAGCAGCTAATAACCACCACTCCCTCACCAAGATGCCAGAGATGCCTTGGTTCTTAGCAAGTGAATTGATCTCAGGACTCCATGACAATCACTAATTATCCCTAATCAACTAATTCTCATTGCATGGGGCTGCCTCGTGTCAGAATCAATTCCTCAACAAGTAATAACAGGGGACAAGAAAACCCCAAAACTTCAGGAGTCTTATCAAATCCTGTCTGTACAAGGCAGCTTCAGAGAGTTCATGGGAGAGAGGCAGGGGGCATATTGTCTTTTGCTCTTGGTGACAAATATCTCTCAAAATAACCTGAAAACAAAAATGACAAACTGCTTTTAGATTCTTGCCTGCCTGGTTCCCTTAAATGGACAAGAAGGTAGCACTTGCCTACTTCTAGGATTATCTCCCTGTCCACTACAACACCTTAAACTGCTCATCTGTCTCAAAAGCATAGACTATACACGCTGTTCTTCCTACAGAAAGGCCTGGGGTCCCAGCGCCATGCTTTGGCCATAGACTCCCAGTACCAGAGTGTTCCTCCGCCATGACCAAGGAGATTCCACATGAACCCCCCTGAGGACTGCAGACTCACCACCCCGGGGTCACCTGCTTCACAGGTGATGCTTATGTCCCACTGCCTTTGCACTTTTTATTGTGAAATACGTAAAGGCTTACAGAGCAGATCACCAGTTTTATTTTCAACAGATTATAGACTATTTAAGGAGCTCTGGTAGCGTAGTGGTTACGAATTGGGCTGTGAACTTCAAGGTCAGCAGTTCAACACTACCAGCTATTCCGTGGGAGAAAGATGAGGCTTTCTGCTCCAGTAAAGATGTACAGTCTCGGAAACCCTGTGCAGGGTCGCTATGAGTCAGAACCGACTCCACGACACATAACAACAACATATTTATTCATCTCAATGACTGCAGTTCCTTCAGTGTAACAACAGCTATCTACTCCCTCTCTGTGGTTCCTACTTCCGTTCCACCCTCCTTCCCTTCCCTTCTCAACTTTGGCCTTAGGTAAATGCTGTTCTTTTGATCTTGAATGATTGACATTCTATGGGGGAGCATCCATGCTGTCCACCCCCGCATCCCCATATACCTATCTCCTGCTTGACTGAAAATTGGGCCATGAGGATGAGTTCCCTTCCAGACTTGAAGGATGGCCACGGGCCATAGTCTCCAGTTCCTCCAGTCTCGTCTGACCAGCAAGCCTCATCTTTTTCAGTTTTGAGTTTGGTCCACATTTTATCCCACTTTATACTATCCAGGATCTCTAACGTGCTCTCTTTCTGAGAAGTTGGTAGTGGGAGCAAGGCATCATCTAGTTATGGTCTCAAAGGCATAGAGATTGATGTCCATGTGTTCCATTCGTCCATTGGATTAATTAATTCCAAGCATCTTCAATTTTCATCACTCTTCTTTCTTCCGTACATGGAGAGACCCTAGAAGCTTATTCATGGAATTTTAATATCCCAGTCCACTACTCACCAAAGTAGGATGCAGAACATTGTCTTTGTGGACTATGTGATGCCAATTATCTATGGTGACGCTATGGTCCTGAGCCCCAAGGCCCAGTAGAAACTCCTTACATCAAGGTATTTGGTAATATCTGAGAAGTTTTCATCACGTGCTCCCGTTTGCCCCATCACAAGCTCTGGTAGTGTAGTGGTTACGAATCAGGCTGTGAACCTTAAGGTCAGCAGTTCAAAACAACCAGCCGTTCTGTGGGGGACAGATGAGGCTTTCTGCTCCCGTAAAGATTTACAGCCTCGGAAACCCTGTACAGGGTCGCTATGGATCAGAACCGACTCCATAGCACACCATGCTCCACCACATTCATTAGTGTGTTTGCAGCAACAGCAATTACCCATGTACAAACCTCCTGTCAAATTCTTCTGTATTTCTGGGTACAGTCTCACTCTTCCTCCCAAGCCTGTTCAGGGTGTGTACCTGTCCATGGATCTGCCCAGAGAACACTGTTGTTGTAGGGTTGTGTTGTAACCCTCTTTTACCTCTTTCCCCTTTAATCTATGCATTCCTGTCTTCACCTTTCTTCTGCCAACCTCCCTCTTCTTGTATATTGCTCTCCCCATCACCCGAGTTAACATGGGTCTAGCCTCTGGTCAGTGAATTACTCTCTCTCCCCTCCCACCCCTGGCAGCCATCAAAGAATGTTTTTTTAGCATGAAACCCTTGAGTTTTCACAATAATGGTCTCAAATAGTAATTATCATTTTGTGATTGACTAATTTCACTCAACATAATGTCCTCCGTGTTCATCCATGTTGTTTCACAGATTTGTCGTTAAGTCTTCAGTGTTGTGTAGTATTCCATTGTGTATCTCTATCAATGTTTATCCATTTTTCCATTGAAGGGCATGTAGACTGTCTCCATCTTTTTGTTATTGTGAATATTGCTGTTAGGGACATGATTCACAACCAATTTTTAAAAATCACATTCTTTGGGGTGGAGTAACAGTCCTAATCTATCCACCTCCCACTGACATGGATTCTGACATAATGACCCTATTGGACAGTGGTGGTGATTGTGTGCCATGGATTCTGTTTTGACTCAAACCCTGTATAGTGTTTCTGAGACTGTAAATCTCTACCGGAACAGAAAGCCTCATCTGTCTCCCTGGGAGCTACTGGTGGATTCACACTACTGACCTTGAAATTAACACCCCAGCTAGTAATCCGCTACATTACCAGGGCTCCCAAAGGATGGACAGAGTAGAACTGCCTAATAGTGTCTCAGAGACTATAAATCTTTACGGGAGCAGACTGTCACATATTTTTCTCACAGAGCTGGTGGGTTTGAACCAGCAACCTTGTGGATAGCAGCCAATGGTTAATTCACTGTTCGTTCTACCAGGGATCATTTTAGTCTTGCCCTACTGGTAAAAAAAAGATGGGAAGCATAGAAGACTAACGAATCCATTCATACCCAGGAGAGCAGCCCACCCTCCTGATGTCCTATGTCAAACCCAGCAAAGACCCTGAAGACAGCTTTTATAACCACTGTGGGCTCCAGAAGGTTCCAAGAGGCTGGTTGAAGTTTGGAAGTCTGCCTGCTCTGCTCTCCATTCCCGGCACTGATCAGTGTGGAAAGGAGGTAACACGAGACCTGAAGACTCGCTGAGTTCCATTTGTTACAGAACAATCAAATCTCCACTTCCCTCTTTCAATTATTGGTGGTGGTGGTGGTGAAGTGCTATCAAGTCGGTTCCGACTCACAGTGACCCTGTCTAGGGTTTCCAAGGAGCAGCTGGTGGGTTTGAACTGCTGACCTTGTGATTCACAGGTCAGTGCTGATTCTGCAGTGCCACCCCCCACCCCCACCCCAGGAGGCCACGGCATGGCTATAAGCAATCACTTTAAATTGTCCCAAGTTTTCTTTGTGAAATTTTAAAGCCAATTCTACTCTTGGTACAATACTGAGGAAACTAGTCTCGGTTTCAAGTCTCCCAGCTTCTCAACTTCCTCTCCTAACTATTTCTCTTCAGTCAACCCCCCAAGCACCTTCCTGCTTAAAAAGCACTTGTTTGCTTTGTCTCACTTGCTCCCTAGTGAGCTTGGACCCAGAAAGGTTAAATGACCCCCTTTGAGATTCTAGTAAGCAAGCAAGCAAGCTAGGGCTTGGACCAGTCTCTGCCGCTTCTCCATCAAATTCATCAGCCCCGGTACTACGAATTTTCCCAGGCTTGCCTTCCACACAATCACACAGAACAGCAGTGGGCCCAGACCTCAGAGCACAGGAAACCAGTTGGTAAGACACAAGAATTAAAAAAATAAGCTGCATGACATTTATTTCATCTTGTTAACATTAATATTGGTAGAAACATTTTATTGTCAGTATAAAAATTAACAGGTTTTTATTAAATACTTTCTCCAATTTCTGAACATGTAAAATCAGTGTAATTTGCATTCGTGTTGCATGGCTAGAGCAAGGTGAGTGTTTGGGAAGCAAAACACAATACTTGGACACAGAACGAACAATATGGTGGTGTTTTGTCTGAATGTCATCGGTAAACAGGCTGGATCTTTTCACGAGGTCCTGCCAGAATACGACAAAAGCGATCCCTTAAAAAGATGAAAGCCCCCGCCTCCCCAAAAGCCATCAGCAGAATAATCCTGGATTTGAATTTCCAGTTGTGGAACTTGAAGATTCTCAAAGGCTTCTCAAAGTACCAAGGCTTTGGAAGCTGTTTCCACTGGAGGGAATATGGGTTAATCTGATTTATATCCAACATGGGGGCAGAAGGTCAGCTGCCAGCAAATCAGTACATTCTGTTATATCATCTCAACTAACTTTCTTCCTCGAGGAATGGATTAAGGCATCTGATTCTTAAGAGGACGCTGGTACCATCTGTCCCGGGAAAGATGATGGAAGGTTGCATGGGTCCCATGACAGACCCACCCACATGGAAACGAAACACCTTCTCATCAAAAGGTTCTTTTAGGAAGGGCAGTTGGCTGGCATATGAACAATTATCGGACACACAATATGAACTCAAAGAACTCCAAACTGCATTTCCCCCCCCACATGAGCCAGATATTGTTACTCTCTGGTAACTAGTTACGTCTGAGCAATAGATTAACTAGTCTTTTGTGCTGCCTGCATAGGAATGCCACTTAAATTACAAAACTATAAATGATTAATTATTTTGTATATTACCAATTCATTAATAAATTAATGTTATACCATTTTCCCTGAAAGCAAAAGTATTTTTTTTTCCACCTCTGCTCGGTGAAAATTAAGAAACTCTGTTGTAAGAACAGCATTTAGCAAATAGCTATTTCCTTTAAAAAAAAAAAAAAAAAAAAAAGACCAATTTTCTAGGTACATCAGGACATCCATTTAAAATCAATACAAAAAATAATTCATTGTAAATATATAATATATATTTATACATAATTTGAATATATTTACATACATCCAGCACCTATATACGGCATTTGTGCTCTGTACTTGTGGGCTGACATATATTTTCTCCAATTCTTACAAAATTAACAAGGAAGGCAGAACATGCGTCCACCTTGAGTCCGACTGGTCCACAGCCAGTGACCCTCCATCACCTTGGTGGTGGTGAGCTGGAGGGGTCACGTGGCGGGCCCGTGGCCGTCCATGGTTCCATAAACATTCTTCTCTTCCTGGTGAAGGTTACAAGTTCTCAACTGTATAACTCTTTACAAGTGTGCCGATTGCTTTTCCAATTATTTACTCCTCTGATCCATATATACACGTGGAAGCAACAGCCTCCCTGCTCAGTGTAGGTCAGTCCTGTTTGGGGACAAGAGGGCCCCCACATTCATGTTTGAACAGTGCCGTTTATGTGTGGATACTGAGGAAGGCATGGTTCATAAGGCATGGGGTCCGGGGAGAATACAGAGTCATCTCCTGAAGAACAAGAGCTCCTTGTGTCAGGGTAACTAGGTGAATACGGTTCGAGAGGCTGCGAGAGATCCAAGTAGTCCTGAAAGAAGGGGAGAGAGATGTTTTATTTCATCTCGGGTCAGGATAACTAGGTGAATACGGTTCGAGAGGCTGCGAGAGATCCAAGTAGTCCTGAAAGAAGGGGAGAGAGATGTTTTATTTCAAACACAGGCTCTTGAGAGACAGATCTCAGAGTTGGGACAGGACAGGGATCTCCTGGAAGCTTCAGAGAGACCCGCCCATACCTCCTCTTCACAGAGAACCCTCTAAGGCTGCCTCATGTTGGTCTTTCACAAACCATTATAAATAACCACCGATAACAGACAGCAAAAATCCTTGTTGGGTGGTGACTGTCGGGCAGTCAAACTCAACACAAACCAGGTTCCTTTCTAGCTGCCTCCAACACTGAGATCCCATGAGTACCAGAGCAGAACTGGTCTTCAGAGGATCTTGAATGGCTGACTTTTTAGAAAAAGATCACCAGGGCTTTCTTTCAAGGCGCCTCTGAATGGACTTGAACTGCCTATCTTTTGGTCAGCAGTTAAACACATTAACTATTTGTAACACCCAGCAACCCCCCAACTCAATTTACTCAGACCTACACTGGCTTGCCTGCTATCTTCACCTGTCCCTGAATTTGTACAGGGTTCAAATTTAAACCCCAGAAAAATTTAGGACCATAACATGTCACCGATGCTCAGGGCTCTTGCTGAAGTATATTTAACTATTACACTTTCTAGGGTAATACAAGGGAAACCTTTTCTCATCCAGAAGTTAATTTCACAGATGTAATTCATTACTCTAAGAAAGCTCTCCAATTTGGAACTGTAAACAAGTTCAAAAAGGACTGGGAAAAACTGCTGTGTGTAGAATCCATAATGGGCCATTAAAGAAAAGTTTAGGACAATGGAGGTTAAGTTTCAAAGTTATGAAAGTTTGACCTTCAGAAAGTGCTATCTGTTCTCCAAAACATCCCTGGGTACTGCTGTGGGGGGCGAGCCCACTCACTGACTCAGGACCAGGCTAGAGCCAATGGAGTGATTTTTAAAAGAAGGAGTGGCAAACCGTGGTCCACATACCACACATCCATCAAATATGACCCACTGCTAATACCACCCATGAGCCAAGAATGGTTTTTACGTTTTTATATAGCTGGAAAGCATCAAAATAAGAAAACCATCTCAGGATACAAAAATGATATCAAATTCTTACACGATTATATCAAATTCAAAGTTCGGGGGGCATCAATGGAGTGTTACTGGAACACGCCCTTATTCGTTTACTGTCTAGGGCTGCTTTGGCCCTACACTGACAAAGTGGAATTGGTACGACAAAGATTCAGCACAGAAAAAGGGTAGGAAAAGGTTTCTAAGCTGGGGGACTTCTGAGTCTCACCGGCCCCTAACTGAGGCAGCATGTTAGGGTGGCTCTCCTCAGAAACACGCAGAACCCAAAGCTTATCCTATGGCATGTGGGAAGGCCAAAAGAGTACAGACCACAGCACAGTGTGTCTCAGTGCTATCAGAAAAGAACCCACGGAATGCTGGCGACTATACATTTAAAAAAAGAAAAAAGAAACCCCACTGTAATTCATCGCCAGGGTTGGCAAGAGACAAAGCCCCAATCTGAGGTGGGGGAAGTGTCAGTTTCAACAACATCAGCACTAACCACACAACTGGAACAAACACACCCACCACATCAAAAGACAGCTTTTTTGCTTACAATGATAAAAACGAAATTTTGTCCTAAAAGGAACCATATCCCTCCAGCATGTGGTAATGATTTTCAGAAGGAAAGAAACTTCGATTTTTAATCCGCTAGACAATACGGCATTCTGCAGTCTGTCTTTTAGGATGTAAATTTCAGTAGGCATGGACCCACTTTACACATTAAGTATAGAAGTAAACAGCCCTGAACTTGGACACAGGACCATTAAAGCGGAACTTGAGTGCTTTCTCCCAGTTCCCAAATGAAATCATAAACTTGCAGATCTGATAGGAAAAAAAAATTGGGATATCAGTGGATTCCAAGTCTAAGGATAACGGAACTTATTCTAGAAACAACAATTTTGGCAGGAGAAGAAAGGTTTTTTTTTGTTGTTTTTGTTTTGTTTTCTTCTCTTCCTTTTCCCCTTTCTTGAACTCTTCCTTTCCTTTCAACTTCGGAAGGTCAGCTGTGTTCATTTAAATGCAATCTTTCCCTGAATGCACTGCTCTCCTGAGCTCCACTCACTAGATACAGTTGCTGGGCTGGGTTTTCCTGTCACCAACATTCAATTCCCTATGGTTTAAAAATCACTCTAAATTTACCAAGGGGCTTCAAAACGTTTGTGGAAAAAAATGAAATGGAAAGATAATGGAATTCCCTCACAAATGTTTTGAGGACCCCCTCGTATTTTCTAAATTAAATGTATTATTTCCCATCTAGAGTCTTTGGGATCATCTTTTAACTGCTGTCTCTGTTGTCTTTAAGACGGTTTTGTTTTGTCCTTGTGTGTGTGTGTGTGTGTGTATTTTTTCCTCGTGTTTGAAGAAGTACAGTTTGTCTTCATTACATAGCTCAAGGTCATTCACTAATCATCTCTCTCCCTTGAGGTTTCACTCGATCTGATTGATTTCTCATCTTTTTGAGCGAAATTTTTCTGTTCTTCAGAGAACCACCCCCAACTATTCAACTATTGTTGTTGTTAATACCGTCAAGTCGGTTCCGACTCATAGTGACCCCGCACAGGGTTTCTGAGGCTGCAAATCTTTACGGGAGTAGAAAGCCTCATCTTTCTCCCACGGAGCAGCTGGTAGTTTCGAACTGCTGACCTTGAGGTTAGCAGCCCAATTCATAACCACTACACTACCAGAGCTCCTTTAGTGTACATCACCTCATGGCGACCCCGTGTGAGCCAGAGAAGTCTTGTGCTCCACAGCATTTTAAATGGCTGATTTTTGTGAAGTAGCCAAGCCTTTCTTCTGAGGTACACCTCTGCATGGATGGCCCTAAAGCTCCAACCTTTTAGTTAGCAGCTGATCACATTCACCGTTTGTAGCATCTGGAGGTCCCGTTTCAGTGCCCTCTTTCCATAGCCACAAAGGCATGATGGAGCAGCCACTAAATAAATGGGTGAATTCTGGCGTGAGTAAGGAAAAGTTTCTTTAGTTGGTAAAGATTCCAACTGCCTTATTGTAAAACACAAGGTGTACGTCCTCACTTGTTCTAGGAAACTGTATGTACAATATGTGCACGTGGTAAGAGATCGTGAGTCACCCCCCATTACTACCTGGGATGGGGGGGTTGGTGTCTCCTAATATGGAAGCTGAGCTAGAGGCTCTAGGGCACAGGCTGAAACTCGCCATAAACCCTGCTCCTCCCCACGCAAACCAAAATACTGCATTTGGACATTTCTTTCCCCTTCTCCTACACACACCACACCATTCCACCCACCAGCCTCACACCACAGTGTGAGTGTAACCTCAGGCATGTCCTTCTGTCTGGTTTTCTGAGTCACAAAACACAGTTCTGAGGAAACCAGGCTTTGAGGGAATACATAGTTTAACTCTGTGTGACCCCGGTGGAAAATGATAAACTTCATCACAGACCCCAGTACAGTGGGGGAGGTTGCATTTCAACATAGGGCCAGCGGGCTCCAGAATGAGGTTGGTTCTTACCTCGTTGGTTGTGAGAGTGAGAATTCGATCCAAGTCCTCGACCAACTGCTTGAATGTTGGTCTCTGAGAGGGAACGGCGTGCCAACAGTCCCGCATCATCATGTACCTGGAAAACACAGGTTTCCTTGAGGACAGAACGCCACATGGACTGGGTTCCAACCTGTAGTGTCCCTGTATAGGGTTTCTGAGGAGCAGCTAGTGAGCCTGAGCCACTATGTTGTTGTTGTTGTTGTTATTAAGTGCCGTCAAGTCGGTTCTGACCCATAGGGACCCTGTATAGGGTTTCCAAGAAGTAGTTGGTGAGCTTGAACTGCCGACTTTGCAGTTCAAACGGCTTTGCAGTCCGGCACATTAACCCACAGCGCCACACTAGGACTCTAAAGCCAGGCTTAATAGGTAACGTGGAGAAGTGCCCTAAATTATAAATATGTAGCAGAGCTTTTTCCAAGTTAGGAGGTGGTATTCACATTCCCTAGTGACTCATTACTGCCAGGTTCCTCTGAAAGATGCTTGAATTTACAAAAACAGGGCTTTGCACAAAGCATATGAGTGGTGAACCTAAGCTATGCTTAGTCCCGATGTCTCGGTTACAGGCTGACCTAGCACACGGGATGATAAGCCCACACCATCACTTTTAACCCTCTCTTAACACAGGCAACTCAGAGGGTCATGGGAAGAGTCAGATTTGAGCAGGCTGGCCTCAAGCTCACCCCCGCCACCCTGTGTAAACTGAAGCAGCTTTATCTTATCTGGCCGACACCTTGATTTTCGTTTTGAAGAAAGATTTGAATCGACAAAGATTCCTCAATTTTAAAACAAACAAGTAAAGCTTGGAAACCACAACATTATGGTCTAGTTCTGATGAATTAACTCACGCCCCCAGTCTGCATATGAGCCTCCTGGTTAACCCTTTGATGGGCCCACGTTCCCTGGCCTCCTTATCTTGAGGATGGGTTTCAACAGCTCCTCTATGCTAGCGAGAGCACGGGACATGTCAAGAAGCACAATGGATGGCTTTATGTGACATACTATAAAACATGGCCATTCATGCGTCGTCTACTGGGCATTGCAAAGCACTCATGGGATTACACACCTAAAATCCCCATGAAGTGACACATGAGAGGCAGCCTCAGGGACAATCACTCTTCTTAGTTAATCCTGGCGGAGGGGGAGGGCAGGGAGACTCCTTTCCAAAACACTGATTTTACTGCACAAGACACACGTCACACACACAACCTAATTTTGCACACTTTTCTAGAAAAGAGTTCATGGTTTTACAGCGAGGTCTGGTGCTCTAAGGATGGCAACTGAATTGTTTGTTAAGAGGTGGCTAAAATATAAATGTGCAGATGCTGAGGGTAGCTGGTAGATAACAAGCTAGACTAGAAATAGTCAGTGGTCAAAAGGAGACTCCAGAAACATCCACTGTCCACTCACCACGCCAAGGCCGCACACAGCGCCAAGGACAGGGCTCATTGGTCTTTAATCCTATGTACTCAGGCAGCACAATGGCCCATGAGTGAGGGGCAGCCACATAGATCTCCCTGTCATTCTGAGGGGAGACAGCTGCACAGGGAGACACCCCGGCTTGGCCTGGAATCCCCCTGTGTGATTTAAAGTCTGCTTCATACACCTCAGAATCATGTTCTTTCTTTTGGACAATTAATGGCTGTCCATGTGGCCATCTATCTCAGTCCTGGGAACAAGCCTAGGAAGCCTTAGGATCCTTCTGAGAGTGTGTTTAGATAGCGGGGGCCTCTGCGCGCCAAGAGGGCAGATGCGGCATCCGCAGGGAGACAGGGGTCCTTACAGCTCATTGGTGCAGTTCGTCGGTTTATCCATCCTGTGTCCTTCCTTAAGGAGCTTAAAAAGTTCTTCCACGGGAATCCCCGGGTAGGGCGAACCCCCTAGAGTGAAGATCTCCCACATCAACACCCCAAAGGACCAGCTGCAAAGAGGAGAGAAGAGAGTGTTACTGATGGGCCCAGGCACAGTTAAGAAAACAAACTCCCACTCACTTCTTACGCTCAGAGACAGATGACACATGTTTGCTGTCATCCATTCTGCATGCCTTCCTCAGCCCCCCTGAATAACGAGGACATAGAGATGTGCTGATGGAATGTTCCACCGGTATTCTATAAAGGCAGACCCCAGTGTCACCTTCCACAAAGGTATTCTTCTCGAACATGGTGTTTCCAACAAGCTTCAAAAAGCCCGACACACTTGCTCCCATCCCATTCTCCTTCCATCTCCCTGTGTGTTGGACTCAAGGAAGCTATTCATCGGGGCAGCAGAGGGAACTGAGGTCAGCAAGCTCATTCCCCACCGGGCTTGGTGAGGGGAGCCTGCAGGCAGGCATCGGGACTGACTGAGGTCACTGTGGGGGTTAACACAGAGCTGGGATGAAGATGGAAGCATCAGTGGCCCCAGATAGACAAATTACACACACCCGAAACTAACACTGTATACTGGTCCACCGTGGAACGTTCTGAGCCTAGTTCAGGAGATGCCCTCCGCAGAGAATCCGGCTCTGAGCACGCCAGGGCTGCATTCTGAAAGGTTGGTGGTTCAAACCCACCCAGGACCTCTGTAGTAGTGAGACCTGGCAATCTGGTCCCATGAAGCTTAGGGGAAGTCTAGGAAAGCCTACGGGATAGTTGTACTCTGTTACACGGGGCTGCTGTAAGTCAGAATTCAGTTTAACAGCATTCAGCAACATTCTGGGCAACAGAATGAAACAGTCGCCCGTTTTCAATAGAAAAAGAGACAGTATTCAGAAACCACCCTTGTGCCTCACTCTACTCATGGCAAACATGGGAATCACAAATGCCTTCCTCCTGAGGGCTGCTGGTAGTCCACTGTAATCTGTGCCTCTTGAATACAATAGGGCTCGACTAACTTGTTCCTAAAACTTTTCTCTAAAATGTCCTCTTCTGGAATAATGAGACTTATAAGAAATTGCAAACACAGCACAGAGTGGTACTAAGTATTTTACACCCAGCTGTCCCCAGTGATAGTATCTTCCAAATCCACACTTGTACTATGTCAGCAGACCATAATGGAAACAGTGCATCACTTCTGCTGTGTTTCTCTAACATTATCAAGGATGCAGAGACAAAACCAGAAGGTTTCACACAGGGAGTGGGCCCTGTGGGAACCACCTAGACTGAAGGCTTCTCAACACATCTCTGACCTTTAAACACAAACCTTAGTTAAAGGGGAAATAAAAGCAAACTGCTATCGAGTAGGAAAGATTTCAGGATTGTATCTTGAAGGGAATGAAGACCAGGACAACGGCTTGGCAAATTAGATAGTGGCTTTGTAGCTGCACATTCGTAACTGAGTTTGGGGGGAGGGGAGGCACTTCCGCTTGGGCAGAAGGGAGTTAGCGGTCCCACCTCCCCTGGGCTTTGAAGCCAGGCAGATTAGTAACAGAGCATTGGTTGCCAGCCTACCATAAAATCCGTCCTTTCTAAGGTCAATTCCTGCTCCTACTATCATTGTGTGAGAGACGCAACAGGTACCAAAGGCTGAGGAAAGGCTAAGAACATACAAGACTTTTTGCAGCTCTGCTGGATGAGGAACCAGAGAAAAGGGGTCACTTACACATCACTGTGGTGGGTGTAGACTCGATCAAAGAGGGCTTCGGGGGCCATCCACTTGACAGGAAGTCGCCCCTGCAAACATGGAAGAACATGCAAAAATCAATAGACTTCAGATGAGTTTACTTAGGTTGTGACCTGGTCCCTTTAAGAACTGGCAATAGAATGATTTTCAGCGGTCCTTCAATAAAGCAAAACTGTTGTTGTTGTTGTTGAGTGCTGTCGAGTCGGTTCTGACTCCTAGCGAGCCTGGATAGCATTTCCAAGGAGCAGCCGGTGCATTTGAACGCCAACCTTGTGGTTTGCAGTCCAGTGTTAATCCTACCAGGAGTCTTAACTCCCCTGTTCAAACCACCAACCGTTCCGTTAGCAGCCATGTGGCCTTAGCCACTGGGCCACCAGGGCCCCTTCCACAGCAGGGCTGTCACTGTAAAATGGCTTTTATTGGCCCTTCAACAGAGCAGAGCTAAGCTCCCAAGGACCACAGGGAAGGAGTGAGGTGCAGGCTCCAACACACTCATTGTACACTGTTACCCTGATGTTCCCCACAGCCATCTGTGCAGACAGACACTCCCTGTTCAGCTTCTCAGGAAAAGGAACCAAGCAACTTCCAGGCTCTCAGTCTTTGTATACAAGTCCTTATCGAAGAGTTGGTTACAAAGCAGAGGCTGCCGTTGATGATTTATGCATGAAGGCTTTACCGGTACCACCCTAAATGGAGGCTCCAACATGCCTGTCAGACTGTTGTACTGTGGTGGCTTGCAAGTTGCTGTGATATTTTAAATCCATGGTGGGCAGATTTCAGTGGAACTTCCAGATTCAGAGAGACTAGGGAAAGAGGGCTAGAGATCTTCTTTCCAAAAATCAGCCAATGCAAGAATATCATCTGACATAGTGCTGGAAGGTGAGGTCCTGGGTTGGAATGTTATTCTTGTTAGGTGCCATGGCACCGGTTCTGACTCATAGCAACCCTACGCACAGCAGAACGGACCACTGCCCAGTGTGCCATGCTCACAATCATTACAGTTGGGTCCAGTGTTGGAAGACTCTATACAACAGCCACAACAGTGAAACTCCAACACAACAACAATTATGAAAATCACAGGACTGAGCAACATTTCCTTCTCTTACACATGAGGTCACTGAGTCGGAACCAACTCGGCAGCAAATAATGACAAAGTGTAGCCTAAATATGCTTATTGAGAAGTAGACGAAGAGTAAATAAAGTAGTGGACAGAGGAATTGGTCCAGGTCTGGACCTGCCAGCTCTGAAGATCTAGAACAATCTGCCCCTCCTCCCCACCCCTACACATTTTCAACAAATACTTACATTTGTGGTCTTTTTGTAATAGTCTATATTGTTGATATCTCTGGCCAGTCCAAAATCAGCTATTTTCATCACGTTGTTTTCAGTTACCAAAACATTTCTGGCCGCTAAGTCTCGATGTATGCACTGAAATCAAGAAAGATGGAAAAGAAAGAACGCATTTCAAATGGCTCCATAGGAAACATCCTCGTATCTTACAATGCAGACAGAAAATGCATCTTATGTCAAAAACGGGTGCTTACTTTCTAAAAAATAAAAAGTGGAGGTCCCCATCATTACAAAGAACAAAACTGGTGAATGAACTTGAACTGCCAACCTTGTGGCTCACACTGACCTTGCAGTCCAGTCCTTATCCTACAGCATCACACGAGGACTCCTTCAATCACCCTACAATCTTTTCTCTCAGCCCTCGCTCTCCTCCCCTCTACGGGCAAACTTTCCAATAGTTTGTTCATTTTTGCTTCTTCATCTCCCAGTCACCCCTTAAATATTCGAATTCTAAATTTCCCACTCCTGCCTCCCTAGAAGTCTATGAAACCAGTTAGCCATCGCCAAGTCAGTTCCTACTCATTACGTCCCCATGTCCGTCAGAGTAGAAGCTGTGCTCATAGGGTTTCCAAGGACGGATTTTTCAGGAGATCACCTGACCATTTTTCTGAGGTGCTTCTGGGTGGCTCATTCTCCATTTGCACTATCCAGGGAGGCTGATGTTTAAGAAGAACCTCTTAACTGTCAGTTCCCTGGGGTGTGTCTTGTACATTCTCATTTATTTCTCTCTGCGGCTTCGGGGACACTGGTGGCTTCTTGCTCATTTTAGAAAACCATCTTTGTATTGAATTCTACTTCGTCCCCTTCTCTGGGCTCATTCTCTTCTTCATTCCCTCAGAATCTCTTGCCTCTGTCCCTTCACACAGAGACAGAGGACTCCCTTGCTGTTATGATAACCAGATTTCATCATGAAATATGTTATGTTAATTTGGGTCCAAAATCATCACCCCCTATTTTGGGAAGAAGTTAAGAAATCAAGAAGCAAACAGACATTCCCATCAAACACTTGTCCTCAGATTACTGGCAAAGGTTAACTCTTAGGGAAGAGTGTGTCCTAACCATCCACTCAGGGTGCTTGAAAAGGGGCCAATCTGAGACGGACACTCTGCAGAACAGTCAATTAGAGAAAACAGAGCCAAACTATCGTCACAATAGCAAAGAGAATTCTCTGTATTCCAGTCTCCCTTCTCTCGAAGATTCCTCATTTCCTCTGGACGTCCTGGCTAAGGAAGAAACGGGAAAGAATAAAGCCATGCACATGAGTGTCTTGGGCCAGACTGTTAGCGCGAAATGCTCTGACGTCGGATCTGGAGCTCTGCTCTGGCTTTCAGAGGCCTCTTCAAATTGAACTTCTAAGCCCGGGGCCAAGTGCTCCTGGTGATGTGTTCCCTGCAGGCTGAGCTCTGTGTGTCTGGCAAGCTGTGTGGTCAGAAGCTCCGACCACACATCAGGGCTCAGCAGACAGGCGCCACCAACGTCACCTCCACTATCATCTCAAGGGAGCCAGTGTTCTGCACGGCCACCCTCCACCCAGAGAGCTAGGAAACACCAAAGCCCACCTCCCGGGCGGAATGAGAAGAAATTGGAACCAATGTCCAGAGAAAAGAGCAATGAAAACCAAGCCACATTCCCATCACCCACTAATCCGAGTGATTTTCCAGCAAGGAGAAGCGACCAGTTTACACAGTGAGGGCCCGGACTGCATGTGATTCTGTTGTTTTCACAAAGGGAAGGCTGTTGAGTCCCTAAGGACAAACAGCCCTGTAACCCAGACAGACATCATTCTGGGAGCCTTCACATGGCTGACAACACTGGATCCTCAGGACAACCTGAAAAGTTAGCAATGTTGTTGTTGTTGTTGTTGTTAAGTGCTGTCAAGTCGGTTCCGACTCATAGCGACCCTGTACACGGTTTCCGAGGGTGTAAATCTTTACGGGAGTAGAAAGCCTCATCTTTCTCCCGCGGAGCGGCTGGTAGTTTCGAACCGCTGACCTTAAGGTTCGCAGCCCGATTCATAACCACTACGCTACCATAGTATGCCCATTTTACAGATGGGAAAGATAAGGCTCACTTAAAAAATGAAAGGCCCTGCTCAAGTCTAACACCTAGAAGGCTCAACATTTGGGATTTGGTTAAAAAAAGAAACAGTATAGTTCTGAGTTAAGAACGCAAAGCTTTTACAAGTACATGGCAGGATCACATGTAGCATGGCCAATTGTGCTTCTTCATAATTCATGAACCAGTTCTACCTCCTGCTAACTTTGCCTTTTCACCCCAGAAGGACTGAGTCAGAGTCTACTTTGTCACAAGATCCCCGGGTGTACACATACAAGTATTCACATCACCTGGGGCTCTCCGTCCTATGTAGGTCTATCTGGGATGGAAAGGCACTGTTCTCAGCCAAGGGGTCAAACTGGAATGAACCGGCTTGAAGTCCTGCCTGTCTGTCTCCCCTACATACCTGAGAGCAGCTCACAGACATGTTCTGCATGTTCCTCTCTATGTTCCCAGCACTTGGCCCCGAGCCTGCCTCTTACATGTTTACTGAGCTGAATTCACGAATACACTACACGAGTAATTAGCCAGAGACCCACTACTCAAGAGCCCTTTGTCCTTTCCTTCCGAGAGGTCAGTGTTCAACAAGGTCACTGCTAACCCACTGTCAGTGGGGACAGACCCATACTAAAGGGATCTCCCCCACCTTAGCCCTGCATCTTCACATCATTGCACTTTTCAGGAGCAAAGTTTGTGGTATTTGAAACAGGCTCCTTCCAAGGGGAGATTTCAAAAGACCTGCATCTACCACTGGCTGAGCGCTGTCCAGTCCTTATTGCTAGCTGACCTTCTGCAAAGACTTTGAGGACACTGCTGGGTCCCTCCCACCACTCAGGGCTCTGAAGGATTGATTGAGGATAGGGTTACACAGCTCACTGTGGTGGAGAGCAGTGAGTTGGACTGTAAAAAGTTCAACTGATTAAAGTTGTGTGGTAGCTATGTTTATAAAAATGACCCCCTCCCTGCCCCTCCCTTGCTGTTATGATAACCAGATTTCATCATGA